>NW_019385128.1:159456-199723 GCF_000671375.1 Centruroides sculpturatus | reverse complement strand
CCCATCATTATCCCCAAGAATTCAGCGGATCCGGAGCATATTAAAATGGCGGTATTTCGATCTTGGATAAGGAGAGCACACACCCATTGCACAAATGTTTGCGATACTGTTAAGGAGTTACAATATATACGAAGTACTGCCGCGCAACATGGCTACGGAAGAAGAAGAATAGAGGCCCTCATTAAGAAAGATAATAATCTTATAAGGAGGCAAAAGCAAAACCACCAAAAAGAAAGAATAGTCATCGATTATATACCTTTCCTTAAACCAATTATCAAGAGGGTTTCCAAAAGTAAGAACTTGCAGATAGTTTATCGACGTAATCCCACTATATACAGGATGTTAAGGAATGACAAGGGGGATTATGAACGCAACTCCTTAACAGGAATATACTCGATACCGCTACGGGACCACAGGTTCAACTCTAATTTAATATATATAGGCGCAACTTTGAGGAATTTGAAAAAAAGAATCAATGAGCATAAGCTTTCAGTGAACAAAACGGTAGACAGCACG
The DNA here is from genome assembly GCF_000671375.1 of Centruroides sculpturatus. NCBI lineage: Eukaryota > Metazoa > Arthropoda > Arachnida > Scorpiones > Buthidae > Centruroides > Centruroides sculpturatus. Next base: position 199,207 of record NW_019385128.1, on the reverse strand, counting down.
GTCCTTGCCGCTTATGCTAAACAACAAGGCATCACTGTTTTCTGGGACCAGGCCTCTATAATAAAAGCCACCAGATCTAGACACGCGGTAAAATACCTTGAAAAGTTGGAAATCCACAAGGCACAGAAGAGCGCACAGTGTATCAACTTTAGAGATGCCGACGGGCTTTCGTCCGCTTGGAAATCTTTTTGCGACGAAGTGGCATAGATCCATATAAAAGGCTCAATCAGGCTTATGATGATCGTTGATAGATTTATTTATTTATTTATTTTATTTTTTGTTATTATTTTATTATTATTATTATTGTTTATTGAGCACACGAATATTTGTATATAGCACTTTCATTTGTAACGCGTTACCTTTTAATTTTTTACATAATCGTTATTTGGAATTTCCATTGCGTAATTTTTCGAATTTCACATTTCGAATGGAGAATTAACTGAAGATGAACGCTTAATGCGTTTGAAAACGTTTTTAAATTATTAAAGAATTTTGCTGGATAGTTGAATGGTTTATATTTATTGATTATATGGATTGATGAAAAAGTAACTTTACAAAACCCATCAAAGCATTATCAAGTATAACTTCAATGTATGTATGTAATGATCCAGATTGACAACATTAAACTATTAATTAGAACAACATGAGTGTGAAACAGTTATGATATAGCACTTCCAAATGATGACAAGGTTAGAAGAGTAGTCTCATGAAGTAGTCTGAGAAATAATTCACCAACTGAAATCCATCGTCAGCTCATTGAAGTATTTGTCATGTCCTATCAAGATGTGCAGCAAATCCAAGTGATATAATTCGCTTCATAGTTTTGATGAATAGGTTTCTATCATTATCTCCATAGAGCTTGGATCTAGCCTCTTCTGACTTACATCACAACACACTGTCTTGTATGTAATAACAAACAGAACAAATTTCCAGTATGTATAAACAAAAAAACAATTTTGCTGCAGAAACATTTCCTAACTCCTTCTGAGTTCTTCTTCAGGTGAGACTCTCTTCTAACTTTGTTTTTTTCATATATATCATTGCCATTTTGCTACTGATGAAGAAGTTAATGTTGTTGGCACTGGGTGACTGCAGTGACAAGGAACAGACCCTTTTTGAGGACAGGATGGACAAGATCATTACACATTGCAATAAAAATGCTTGACAGGCTGGCTGCTTTTGTTTAGAAATAAGATATTTTTCTGTGTTATTGCTTGGTAAAGATCACCCAAAATATTTAAAATTTTCTTATTGTATTATAAGACAGGAGTAGGGGTTTTCTATCATGACTAATATACTTCCTATACACTTATGCTATTTTCTACTGTTAATGAAAGGAAAAATGTTTATTCTATGGAATGTTTCAAAGGAGCCTAATTTATATATGAAGAGAGTTTATAAGGATAGTCAGTAATGTTAATAGAACCAAATAAGTAAAATAATAAGAGAGGACAGACATGTTTTGAATGAGAATAAGAAAGTTTTAATTCATTATGTAAGCAGTTCAATGAAATGTTCTGAAACAGACCTAATTTGCTTCTTTCATAATATTCAAGTCTGTAAATATAATTATTAATGATTTTACTAATTTTGTGATTTTTAAAATATTGTTTATAAAGTTTATCTATTGGGTTGTTCAGAAAGTAATATATTTTTTTTTTTTTTTTTTCACTAGACGGATTAGTCATATTTTTCCCGCCATTTTCATTCTAAACCATATTATCATTATACAGTTTGACAGCTAGCATTTTAAGGCTTATTTGTAAAAAATTTTGTTTGATTTTGTGCAATTGTTTATTTTTTGTGTCCCATCAAATATAGAAGATCGAAAGCATCATTTTCGGCATATTTTGCTCTTTTATTACCAAAAAATCAAAATGCTGTTCAAGCGAGAAAAAAATTGTGTGACGTGTATGGAGAAGACGTATTGACAGAATGACAGTGCCAAAACTGGTTTACAAAATTTCGTTCTGGCAATTTCAATATTGAAGATGCACCATGTTCTGGATGGCTAGTTGAAGCCGATGAAAACAAAATAAAGGTACNGTATAGAAAGGTTAGGAAAAAGGGTACCCAGAATATTCGGATGTGATATCTTCCTGTTGGAGGGGGAAACTGTAATTCAGCCTGAAGACGCAAACGATTCTTGATTCAAACTTTCTCTGTCCTTCCCTTGATGGATCGATCATCCGCTGTCCTTCTCCTCTCCAAAATGAATCCTGTCCAAGATGTCCATCCGCTCGCTTCCTCGTCTACTTCAAGAGTGACCCTTTTCTCTCCCTATCTGCCTCAGGGCCAATACTCCCTGCCTGGCCTCGTTCTCGTCGATGTCCTCCCCCTCCAACAAACAGGAAGTGAAGAATGGAAAGACAAAGAAGTGAGAAGACAAAGAACACAAAAAAGAATTGTTATTACTAGACTTATGATTATCGCGTATACAATAATATGGAATTTTGCCACACCTGTATGAAAACAATGAGCTCTTACAGCAAAATTCACATTCTTTCATGTTTTCATGTTTAGGATTTAATGTCCTAAATGAACTTAAATTGAAAAGTTTCCAAAGGCAGATATTTTGATGATGATACTTAATGAAAAGTTACAAAATCAGTTTCTTGATGGTTGCATTTCAGAACTTCTGTTCTTGACTTATTGATAATAGAAAGGATGAAGTAAAGTCTTATTTGATACCAATTTTCTTTGTACAGTTTTCATTATAATTTTAATTTTTACATGCAAGTTAATTTATTAATGTAAAAATTTTTTAAAAATTCATAAATGTGGAAAATATAAAAATGAATAGAAGTAAAACAATTAGATTTAATTGAACTTGAATGAAAAAAAAGTCTGTTGGAGGAATTAACGTGATATTAATAATTACAAATTAATTGAATTAATTTACTATAACTTTGTTAACTAAATAAGAATATATAGCAAATTATTTATAATGTCATAGTTTGATGGATTTATCAGCTATTCTTAGTGATAAAAAAAATTTATTTTTACTACTAAGAATAAAAGTTTCTTTGTCACAGTTGAACACTATATTTAGTGCTTCAGATGGTTATACAGTATGATTGCACTAAACAGGAAAAATGAATGCTAAATCTGAATGCAAAAGTGAGCCAGAACAAATTGAGATTGATGTTTCCTCACATGATAATCATTCTTTAGTAAATGAACTGTGGTTTTTTCAGTATTTCCCATAAATGAACTGGCTTCTCTTAGTGTCCACAGGGCAGAAAGTATAAAAAAAAAAAGCCACAAATAAACTGGCTTAATCAGTGGCAGAACTGTCATTGCTTCTGCCTGTCCTTGAAGATACATAGTAACCTATCCTTTGAGATGCTCATCAGAATTTCTTCTGAATTATTACTTGTTCTGGTCTATACAAATTATTTTTAACTGTAAGACATTTACTTGAAATGACAATGTCAAAAATCACTTGGATCAGTTTTTGTAAGCAACGATCAAAACTTTTATGAATGTGAAATCATGCTACTACCAGAAATGATGACAACAGGTATTTGACCAAAATGGTCGATATATAATTCAATAAAATATTATTTATTATAAAAATATTGTTTTTTTTCCATGGAAAAACACGAAATTACTTTCCAAACAATCCGATATTTTACTTCTTTGGTTTCTTTATGGTCTGTATCTTTGCAAGAAGCTATATTATCAATTGGTCAGACTGTGGAGAATCTATCTTTATTAAGCTTGTTGAAAGAACGTATTTTTCTTTGTATTCCATTTAAGATAAATCTTTAATCCTGTAAAAATTTGGATTTTTTTTGTTGACTGTGCTCTAATAAAATAGTTTTTTTATAATTATTTACCTGAATTTTAAGGATAAAATTTTAAAAAAAAGTAACTAATTAGATAGTTGTTTGGTAGAAAATGTCAATGGCAATAACTCCTTCAATATTCAATATTAAAAATCAATTTCAAAGTTGAAAAACAATTTATTAAAAAGTGACAAAACCACTAAAGTATATGCAGCATTTTTATTCAAAATAAAATATCTAAATTAATTTTCTTTCCAATAGAAAATTTTTTATAATTATTTATTTATATAAACATGCTTAATGCTAAATTCTGATAGTAATATTTCCATGTAATATTTGGATGGAATTGTATAAAATTATTTAATCAGTTTTATAATAAATTATTATTATACATGATACAAGTGTAAATATTAAATGATTCAAGCATTATTTTCTGCATTGTGTTTTAGAGATTGAAGAGTATATTTGTTTTATTTAAAAACTTAATTAAAAATTGACAAATATTACCTGCTCTTAAAGCTTCTACTCCTGGAGGTAACCATCTTTCACCAGGACAGAGTAGTAAAAATATAGTATCCCTGTCCATAGTTTGAAAATAATTTTCGTCTTCTACTTCTGTACCATCGTTTTCTAAAACTATCCTTAATTCTGTCCATACACTGTAACCAAGTTTTTCTCCCCCTGTTAAACATTTAAAATGTAAATCATCTTTATAATTTAATATCCCTTACAGTCTTAACTTTAATATATCTGTTAATTAAAAATAAAAAAAATTTTAATTAAATTAAAGGTGCATAAAACCATACTTGCACTAGAACTTTCTGTAATAAACAGTTATTCACACAGAAAATATTGTAATAATTGAAAGCTTTAAAATTTTTAAATTAAAATTTCTTATTAAAAAAATACAAATGTGAAGATAATATATAGTTTCTTTTTGTAAGTTCTCTCTTCTGTAAATACATTTTATTGGATTCTTACTTATGAGCAATTCCATATATGTTTTTTTAATATTGTATGATATTCATTTTAAGAAGCCCATTTTTACTACAGATTAAATATTTTTTGAGACAGATAGCGTCTTGTCTTCAGGTCAAAATATATTGTCCTAATATACTATAATGGCTATTTATGTGGGAGAGAAATCACACCTAACCAATGTTAAAAACATGTACTTATTAAAAAGACCTACACAGCCTTCGAAAGTACTCGCAATTTTTAATAAGTACACGTTTTATCGTCGATTAGGTGTGATTTCTCTCCCATGTAACATTCCCGGTGTAAAGCGAAAATTGTTTTTGGCTATTTACATAAATAACCAATAATATAAGTAAATATTAACTAGAAAGTTAAAAATTAGATAAAAATTTTGTAGTTTTTCTGAAAATTCTAGCCAGAAAACTTTAATTCTTATTTGTATGTATGTAGGCACAATCAAATTGCCAAAAATTGCCTACTATTTCTAAATTAGTATTAAATTAATTATGTCAATGTTGATAAGTATACTTTCATACAGTAAAATATACTTTTATGACTTAAGTGGTTGCTGAAAAATTGTTAAGTATTTCCCATAAGTTCATGTTATAATTTAAGATTACATTCCTGAAAACAGTTTTAACCACAAAATATTACACAAAGATAACCAATAAAAAATTATAGTTATTCAAAAAATTACAACCATACAAATAATTTAGGGTCATTCGAATTTGTATGGTCATAATTATTTGAATAAGTAAATTAATCCTTGGGACTTTATAATTCATGTAAAATATATAGTATTTAAATACAAAATTTCATGTAGTTATAATAGAAAATTTAGGTTATTTGTAAGGATTGTAAAACAAGTAATTCTAAAGCAAAGTCTACTTTTATATTACATTTTTAAATATCAATTGATAAGTTTCAATATGAGAGTTGCAGTGTTCAAAATACACATTTGAAACAATTTATATTTACTGATATCAATTGTTATTATTTTATTACACATAAATTGCAGTACACATTTTTATCTTATAAACATAGTGACTGAACACTTGTTCATGACTATTTGCTGCATACAGAGTTTACATAGAGGTTTCATTGACTCATTAGGAATCCCACTTCTATGACAATGTCTTCTATAAAAATTCTGTGTATAAAATAGTGATTGCTTATGAATGACATAGTTGATAGGATCATTGGAGAATCAAATCAGCTTGATGACTTTTTCTGGGGAATTCCTAATCCTATGACTTAGTGAATCTTTCACTTCATAAAGAAATGATCACTGAGGGCTCAAAGGCAAGTCACAGTTTACATTTGCATCTCTTGGTGGAAAGAATGGCTAGTAAAGGAGTCCAGCAGACCCTGAGTGACTACCTTAGTCAAGTCAGAAGGTGAGGCAGCTCTTGGTAAGCTTGAGGAGAACCAAAGTGATGCTTGGCAGGAGGGAAATGGATGCAAGGCTGCAAGCTGAAATAATGATCAGATGGACAAAAGGATTTTGGATGAGGGAAAGCACTGATTTAAGTAGAGTCAGCACACTTAGAACAACCACAAAGCTAAAGCCAAAAAAGAGATAGATGATTGATGCAAGTAGAGATTTAAGCTCAAGGTAACAAAGTTGAAACTGTAGACAAATCAAAGAAAAAATCAATGGCTGAAATTGAATTCAAGATTACAATTCAAACAATGAAAGAGAGAGAGAGAGAGAGAGTGCAGAAGGGCATCTGTTGTAGAAATGAAATTCCCAATTAATTTGACAATTTCCTTATGAACTTTCTGTGTATAAAATACTGACTGAACACCTGTTCATGATTCACTTACAAGTGAAAATTTAAATAATTATCAAATAATACAAGTATATAAAATACAACTTTAAACATCTAATGCATACAAGTGTTAATAGGGAAACAATTTCTGAATTTAATCTTTAATATTAGGAATTGTCCATCAACTGTGTGTACATTGCATTTACCTATAAGTGTAAACTGCCTTCTAGAAAGCCTTGTATTCAGCAGAAATCTTTGTTCTATTCTTCTCCATGCTCACATGTCTAGATAAATGAAATAACTGGCAAACCTTTCCATTAAAATTTAAAGCAATACACCAATCAAAGCCAAATTATCGGGCTAGAACTGGCTAAACTAATAATAATTTATCTTATAAATTATTATTAGCTTAGCTGGTTCTAGCCTGATAATTCAGCTTTGGTTGGTGTATTGCTATAATGTATAATGGGTTAGTTGATGAAGTTTGTTTATATCCACTAAAATTTTTTATTAATTATTTGGCAAATGCATTTTGGGTGACCACCCCCTCTTCAGTGCCATTAATTATAATCCACGGAACTTTGTCTACGTTCAAATTCACTGCCTTTGGCCACTAACTCTTACAACACGCAAGTGAAATTTTTCCATTGACAAATTAGCACCCGTCCAATCTGTAGTTACTCTAAAAATTGGAGTGTGTTGATCTGTCAATGGAAAAATTCCCCATCCAATCTAAGTGGAAGGACTGGTAGTGTTCAAAAAAGACCCAGGGATATAAGGATGAAAAGAAATGAGTGATGGACTCTGGAGGTAGAGAAGCATGTGTGGAGAGCATAGAAAGGAAAGTGCTGTGGACTGTGAACCTAGCAAGAAAAGGTGGAACTCAGGAGACTCTAGGATTGTGAGTGGAAATTGAGAAAGGATCACAAAGGACTGCAAGAAATTATAAGACTTGAACATTAATATAAGATTGACGATTTTATGATTCTTGGGGCCATTATGAACAGATGCTCCAGCTCCATCACTGAGCTGAGTGTACTATTGTTAATTGAGATTCCCTTACTGTGTCAGTTCTACACAGGATTATCATATCCAAAAAAGGAGAAAATCCATTGGTTCATTGCTTGTTATATGTGTATCCCATTTTTGATATCATTATTCATTGCATTAGTTATTGTATAAATTCTTATCCTTGTCCTTATCTTATTGGCCCCAAGAACAATAGATCAACCCAACACACGTGACTGGTGTTTTACACCTATCACTCAATTCTACTGTTCTTCTGCAGTTATTTTTTATATATATAAAACATATATATTTATTAATTTATAATAAATTTCTTCTTCCTCCCCCCACGATATATTGATCAAATTGCTCTAATTCCTGAAACTAGAAACACAATGTGATTTAGAAAAGTTACCTATTCACAAGCAAACTCTTGGAACAATTACAATTAACAAAAAATGCATTCAAATGTGTTTGACACTTCTTTCCCATTGTGGTTTCAATTCAGTTATGTAGTATCAGAAGTTTCAACTTTACAATTACTTTTACACAATTCACACGCAATACATATATAACTTTTTTCCCCACTTTCTTCGTATCTGCATTAGAACATTAGAGTTAATATAAAAATCTGTCATCCATAAAAACAAAAATCTGAATATATTAATCCCACAAAGTAACACCTTACCATATTTTCCCTCTTAAATTGGGAAGACAGATATAAGAAAACAGTATTATGTATCAAAATCTTACTTACTGAGTATTCGCAAATCGGGATCACACCGAACTTTGATACATATTATTGTTAATTTTTTATAATACTATAATTACATTTATGACAAATTCTTAGAATTGTATACAGTTTTAAGAATTTATCATATGTAGTTTTTCACAAAGCTACAATACTTCATTGATTATTACCATAATTTTGTGTGGATAACATGCAACAGTGTACATCCTGTATAAAATTTCAAAAACAAAAATAAAACCTTCATATAACCCACCATACCATATGCTTTTAGAGTGGCTACCAAAAGCAAGATAATTATGAGTAAAGTTTAGAAGTTGCCATCTCAAGCATTAAATTATTATACATCATGTACTGTACACCTTACTGCTGAGAATCATTTTTACTACTTTAACTAACGTTTTCAACCTGATCATCATCAGATTATCAGTTTACTGGAATGTTTACAATTGTTCTATAATCGAACTAATATGCAATAACAAATTCAAATTTAAAATGGTTCAAACATTTGGTTAAAAATCAAAATATAAAGTATAAATAATATAACTAATCCATTAAATACATAAACTGAACGAATCAAAATAAATAGAGTAGAACAAAATAAAATAAAATACAAATATAATAACATAAGATAATAAAGTACATTGACTGCATGCTATGCATCAGATTTTACTAGCCATTATTGATCATATATTTCCATACCGATGGTAAGCCTGTGGCATCCTTGTAGTTTAAACATTTGCCAGTCAAGCTGGATTTATGAATTTTGAACTTTTCCAAATTTAACACCAGAGTCAGTGAACGCACCAGTGTAACAATTCTGGCCTCAGCCCATTCAACTACAGAATCATCTGTTTGCACCACTCTGGATAGTGCTGTAAATAGTGTCCTTTGCTTACGTCGTACATGTGCTCCTTAAGCCTTTTATTGAGGTTTTTGGTGGTGACACCCACATACTCTGTTCAAACCTAATTGATCATTTTTATATTGTATCTTGTATACTCCAGATTGTTGTTCCTTCTTGATCATATCCTTGTCATTATATGATCAAGAAGGAATAAGGTGTACATGTTGCATAATATTCAATGAGTCTGAGTGTATGTTGAAGTATTAAATTATTAATTTTTGTTTCATTTCTGTTAACAAATAATTGTAAATATACATAAACAACTGAGTCCAAATATTCTATAATAATCATATTAATTTCCAGATTATTACAAACACACTCAAAATAATCTTTAAAATGCTAAAAATCGTTTTCAGACATTTTTAAAACCGTTCCTCAAATAGAACAAGTAATGGAATGCAACAATGACAGTTTTGACAATAATAAATAAAAGGATTACATAAAAATTAAATCAATAAATACAAAGTAAAACATTAAAATTAATTACAGACAAAATACCAATAAACAACAAATACACATCTATTAAATGGAATGTAAACAGTCCATGCAGTAGCAATCACAAGGCTTCACCTCATTTACGTTGAGGGTATACAAAATAGGACCTCCAAGCTGCCGACAGGGAGTTAACGTTCTTATAATTAATAGAATGTCCCATACATGCCATTTTATAAATATGACATGCTTCTGCATACCGTGTGTTGGTGATTACCTATTCTTGGATGATTTGAGCTCTGTCCCATTCAATGCTTGTAAAACCTTGATTGGCAATAGCATTCACTATTAATACGGTTGGATTTCCTGATGTCATCCTAGTGTTCTTTTGTTCTTTTAAGTGTTCTTGCATAGATCTCAGGATGGCTCCTACACAGCAGAGGTCATACGTGACTTTCTGGTCCATTAATAGTATGATGTAAACACCTGGAACAAGTGCCATGTTGAGGGGATCGTTATTGTTTTTTAACAATCTATAAACAATATAAACAATTACGGTTTCTCCTGTAGGTGATGCTGTGACCAATGGTGTTGCCTATCTCTTTAAAGATATTCCATAGGGAGACAGCATGATCAACAATTAGGCATTCAACCCGTGACGGATTCCTGGGACATTCCTCTGGTTTTTGTTGGAACACATCAATGAAGGTTTTAATAGTCCTACATTTATAAAGAAATCTCACATCAAGAGAAAAGATGTAATCTAATTCCTTGTTTCTATCATGGCTGTCCATGCAATGTGTGTGGGCTCTCCTGATTCTCTGAACACTGCTAGTCTATAGTTGAGTGGGTCATGGGAAGTCCAAGAAATGAAAAATGGATTGTAGGAAGGCTTCCTGTAAATGCTCGTGAAGATGCTGTCATTTCTGAGTGCGAGTGTAATATCCAGAAAATGAATTTCCCTATCACTTTCATGCTTCAAATCCAGAATAAATCTGTATGGGTTGTTATTAATGCCATGTATAAAATTTTGGATAATGGAATGTTTTTCCAAACAATGAGAACATTGTCTATGTATCTAGTATATAGATGAATGTTATAAACATACTTTGGCAGAATGGAAATCTTTAGGGATCTAAGGACCATTTCACAAAGTACCCCCAATACTATCACCAATCAAGGGATTCTACAAGCATTGAATGGGACAGAGCTCAAATCATCCAAGAATAGGTAATCACCAACACACGGTATGCAGAAGCATTTCATATTTATAAAACGGTGTAAATGGGACATTCTATCAATTATAAGGATGTTAACTCCCTGTTGGCAGCTTGGAGGTCCTTTTTTGTATATCCTTTACGTAAATGAGGTGAAGCCTTGTGATGGGTATGGCATGGACTGTTTACATTCCATTTAATAGATGTGTATTCATTGTTTCTGGCTTAGATGTTCTTAGATATGTTTCTGGCGGTGTAATTTTTTCACGCAAAATTACACCGGTAACAGGTTCCGTATTTTGTATAGCCTTGCCCTCCACTTTTCGAATTAGCTGCAGTCGCTTCTCTCAGCGATATTCCTTGAGAAGAAATCTCATGTATGGAAAGTAACTTTTCTTTACAAATTACAAACTGATTATGTTATTACATGATTACAAATTGATCTGTTAATGGTGTCTTTTATTTGGATATCCCCAACACCTTACTGACAACCCCTCTCATCCTCCGCCACTCAACCCAACAAACCGATCCCCACCTCAAGGGATCAAAAAAACAAAACCACCATCCAGTGAAAAAGTGGGTGGTTTCCACCACACTGTTGCTGGGAAAAGAGGTACTGTACGACCTTGTCCTATCTTCACAAAGGATTTGGCAACAGACTGTCGCCTCTCTATCAACATCGGCTTCTCAGGTGTCGTTTCGACCTCCATCAAAGCTTATCTGTGCTTGTCAACATACACCGGCGATTGTTTGAATATATAATAATATAACCAAATATTTAGTCTTTCACCGACATATTTTGTATGTGTCGACATTCTCTAATTATGGTCTTTCACAGTAACATATATGTTATCATTTTTGAATATTTTCAAATTTATAACATTTGTTTTACAATACATTAATGTTCAGATAGCAAATATTTGAATTTATATTCTAGAATATTATTGTCAAAACCACATTCCTATATATATATATAAAATGTCACAAATATACAAAAAACTCTGTTTTCCTTTTCTGTCTTTTTTAAAAAATTTTTTTATTAAGAATTAATATAAAATAATTTTTTCTGAAGTTAAGTGGTTAGACCACTATTTTATACTAATATTAATTTAACTAATAATTACAATAATTTTGAATGCAATTTAATTCAAAATAGGTAATTAACAAAATCAAAACTAAAGGTAACATTATCTTTTGCTTTATTTTTAAATTGTAATGTTTTTGTTGAATTAATGACAGCTTAATTAATGCAAAACTGATATCTGTTTTGTATTAACTCAATTAGCATTTGTATAAAATTTAAAATATTAAATAACTTTCAATCTGAGTACACGTTAGCAAAGACAATAGTTTAGTACACTTATGTTGCTGTACTAAACTATTTTCTTTTCTAATGTAAATTTGAATACACCCTAACTGTATGGTACATTACTTAGCTATAACAGAAAAGAAGCTACTGAGAAATTCACCCAGTAATTACTAGTCTCCCCTATAATTTATTACAGTTGTTTATGAACTATTTCAATTATGTAATTTAAGTGTAAAAATATATAAATACAATTTATTATTTTTATTTTATTACTAATGAATTTTTTGGCACAGTAATGATAAAACAATTTTAGAAAAATTAAACAGAAAATAATTTTGTGTGAATCAACTTTAGCTCACGATTAGAATTTAAAATTAGAATATAACCCATCCCATTACATAACCTGCATCCCCCTTCAAAGTATCTTTGAAACACGGATAACCTGTGGATTATCCATAAAAAATTATGGTACATTATTTATCAGTAAGACAGATTTTGATTTACACAATACATTATATAAATTTATCAATTTACTGAATATCACCTTTTCCTTTCTCTGTTGAACTCTCTCCCACTTAATTCTAGCTTTAGAATATCATAAGCAAGAAGCTTGTTTTATTATTGAAAATTTAAAACTACACTAACAATGTTTGAATCTTAATATAGTATGGTTGCTGTTTATTCAATTTCTATGTATAGCATCCTTTTAATCCAAAGAATTTTCTTGAAATGCTGTAAGATCATCTACCAAGAAAAATTCTTTGGATTAAAAGAACATTATACATAGAAATGTTTGAGTCCTTTTTCCCTTTTACATTCTTTTTAATTCCAATCCAGGAACACAAACAGCAGGCAACTTGAAGTAAAACTTCTAAAAACAGGCAAATACTATCAAAAAATTTCACACACAATTAAAACTGATCTCAACGTCAATGAAATGATTTTTCACATTTGTAGACGTCGTAGCCCACAAAAAGGGTCGATGTCGAGATCATTTTTAATTGTGTGCGAAATTTTTTTATAGTATTTGTCTGTTTTTAGAAGTTTTACTTCAAGTCACCTGCTGTTTGTGGTTCCTGGATTGGAATTAAAAAGAATGCAAAAAGGAAAAATGACTCAAGCATTGTTTTTGTAGTCTTAAATTTTCAATAATGAAAATAACTATAATAATCCTGGGCTAATATGTACAAGTTTGTTTTACTTGAATTGAACATCCCTTCTTGACAAAAGTAAGATTTCTGAATTATACATTTAGTTATAATTCAGTTATATAACAAATTTTATTCTTAATACTATACATAGTTAATAGTGAATAAAATTTTATTTGTCAAATGTAAATAATAACAAGTTAATAGAGTCAAAAACAATATAATGAAGAATTCAAGACAACTACTGGTAGTTAAAATTTTATTTTTAAAGAATTTCTACATAACAGTAAACATAGAAAACATACTCACTTTACAGATGGTAGAACTATAATGATACAGTATTTCATAAATTAAATATAAAAATCCAACTTACCTAAAAATAAACAAATTAAATATTTTTATAACAAAAACTATTAGAGTCAAAAATATATTATATATAAAAATAAAAAAAAATTTTTTTAACTGATTAATATTACATTTATATAATATTTTCATTGAATGATATATAAAGTAAATCATAAAAAATGCTTTTGTGATTTATATTTACTTCATTTTGACATACTTCTAAAAGAATTTTTAATACAGTTCTTTATATTTTAGAATTTTCAAGATTTAAATAATATACAGGTTATTCCACAAGTCTAGAACTATAGGAGTTATGTTGGTTTCTGTTCATAAAGCAAGCTACTGAGTGAGATAGAATAAATTAAGGTTATTTTGATGGTAAAAATCTTCAGTCAACATGAAGTTGCCAGAGTTTAACAGGCTGCATCCAGACTTCCCACTAATCAAATATTGCAGTAAACTTATTAAACTCTGTCAACTTCTCTTCGACTGTGGGTTTCTATCATCAAAATAAGTTGAATTTGTTCCTCTCCTTAATTAACACCATGTAATCACAACCTGTAAAACAACAAAGATCAATGTAACTCCTATGGTTTCAGACCAGTGAGAGACACTGCATACTTCTTTTCTATAAAGAAAATATTTTTAATAAATGTAAGAATCTTTCATTAAATATAATAATAATCACTTTTATAGTATCACAAACTATCTACAGATTGGAGTTGCTGTATAATATACACTTGAGAACACTTGTTTAACCCCAGTATAACATGTGCGTAGAAACGGGCTAACATTTTTGATTCTTCTCTTTTCAGATCCAGTTTTTCTTGGAAAATTACTAATCTAAAATGAACTTAACAAGTTCCAAATGTCTATTCTTTTTATGGAATATTTAACAAATTTTTAAATTTAAAATTATTGTACTGTGCATTCTTCTTGTAGAACATTCTGATTAAACAAATTAGATGGAGCTTGTGCATAGTGATCGAAAAGTTAAATGTAACTTTGGAACTTGTAACACATTTGTTTTGGATTCATAATTTTCCAAGATAAGCTGGAACTGAAAAAGATCGAAAACGTTAGTCCATTTCTACACACGTTATATTCGGGTTAAACAAGGGTTCTCAAGTGTAGGTTACTCTGATAACTCTATAAACGTTAATACAGTATATAGATTAATCATTGAGATTATGCAAAAATATTAATTAATGTAAGGTTTAAATAGAATAAAATATAGAATGTCATTTATTTCTTTCAAGAATTAGATCAATGCCAGAAACATATTCTTTATTTTAATAATTTATTATCCATAAAGAGTCACTAATACTAATGAACACTGTAATAAAAGAGTTCTACTTTAGTCAAGAAATATAAAACAATACACCTAAAAATTTTTGCCCGAATCAATTAGTAAATTAACTTACGTGGGTTTCAAGATTTTGTTGATGCACTTATAATTAACGCATCATCAGGTGAATGAACAGATCTCTTTCAAATTATTATTTGTTCATCTGATGATAATGTGTTAATTATTGAAAGTGCTCGTAATGAAATCTTATAAAAAAACAAGTGTATCTTGTGATTCAGTTGTGAATTATAATATTATAAGCAAAAGTTACATGGGTTTTGGGATTTACAAGTTATCATTTGCATAGTCTTTTTGTTTTATGGTTCTGTAATTAATAATAGATATTGTTACAGATAACTGCAACATATCCACAATGTATTGAAAATAAATATCCTAATTTCATCAAAAAAAAGTGTATTTTTATTTCACAACAAATGTATGTTCACAGTTGTCATTGACGCAAAAACTTTATAACTTTCACATTCATTATTAGAGCATGTCCTTAGTAATTTTTATCTTTTGGACCCCAAAAGATTTTCGAATTGATCAGCATTTTACAACAGATACATATGCATGTCATCTTAAATCATTTTATCTTATATTTTGATGTGTGCATTTCATATTAATGTTGCATATTGATCTGTATCTACTATATATATATATAGTTGCAGAATATAGCTAACAAAATATATATTATATTTTAATTTAGTGAATTTGCACTGAAAATTCCTAGTATTTAACCTTAAAATTAAAATGATTCAAAACTCATTCAGCCTAGTTTTGTTTTATTTTTTATGTAATTACCTGATGAAGCTTGAAGAAAAATCTTTTTGATAATGGACACTTTATCTTATAGGATTACATTATGCTATTGGAATGTGATCCTTTGAATGCTAAGAAACTAGAAACTATTGATATTTATAAACAAAGATTTAAAGGATTGTGTATAAACCACAAAATGCAGATACACTATCCAATGCATGGTACAGTACATTTTATACAGATACCATCATTTTATATGTATTTATTTATCATTACAGGATGTACTTACTAAAAACTTAATTCATTTTTGTTATTGTGTTGTAATTAAATTTTTAGCAATAGTAACTTTTTAAATAGTTAAAAAATATTCATTTGTTAGAGATTGAATTATTATTATTATTATATTTTTAATCTATGTTGTTACTTAGAATATGTTTAACTGCTTACTTTTTATTATATTTTCACAATTTCATTTTAAAATATATCTTATTTGAAATTACTTTTAAATTTTAACTATTTTTGATGTCACGTGTTGATGATGCATGCACGAATGTCCTAGAATTTAGAACTGTAACCTGAAGATGGTTACTAAAAGCAGCCGAAAATATTTATTTTAAAATTATCAGCTGGATGTCAAAAGTTCAATAATATTCATTATTGCATCCAGTAATATGTAATTTGTGTTTGACTCAAACTTTAATCAATACGATGTCTAATTAAGGTTGTCAACTCTCCCATATTCATTGGGACACACTCAGAATTTAGCAAAAAATTTTTAAATTCTCCAATCTCCTGTATTTACTCAGCAAAACAATCAACTCTTGGGGTATGTATTAAACAGACTAAAGAATAGGTGACAGCATTTTGATATTGCTGAGAATTAAAATCTGAAATTCTTTACTCTTGGACTAGAAAACTCCCTGAATCAACTCTTTGGGGAATTAGCAAGCTTACATCTGATGCTATGCTAAGAAATGGTCATGGAAAAAGCTTATATTTAAATTATTTAAACATTTAACACGATGTTCATTAAAAGTTCTAGACGCATAATTCTTAGTAATTAATATATCAAGAAGAACTATTTGGTATCAAATTATTTTTAAAATAAATTCCAAAAATATATATAATCATTAATTAATAACACAAGTTATTAATTAAATCAAACTTTAATATTTTAGGTTATTAATTAGGTAACTTAATTATTAGAATAATTTACAGTTAAGAGTTTGAATCCTACTGTAAAAACTCACATCATTGCTGGTAATATCAAGGTAGTAAGTTCAGCAAAACAAACTACAAAATTGAAGTGAATTTGGCTCCAATAACATTAAAATGCATGTAAATTTATAAATCTTTTTCTTTGCGTATGTATATGCTCATATATATTGAATATGTGAGTATATACACATGCACAGAATACATCAGTGATGTGGCAAGAATGCAATGTGCCTGTTTGCAAGTGGAGTTTAGGAGCCCCTGCTAGTCATCCTGAACTGCCACAAGAACACAAATAAAGCTTAAGTTAGTAACAGATGAGGCAGTTTTTAATTGTTCTCCTTTACTGAATCTAGGATTTAGTTTTAACATACTATATTTCTGCATGTATAAAAGCATGCTTATATACATGGGACAAAATTGGCACTATATTGCGCAAAGTATCTAAAAAACTCAAACCAACTTTTATAGTATTGGGAACATTTTATTAAAAATAAAAATGGTTACTATGGGGATATCATTGAGTAGTTACTGTATTAATACATTTACATTTAATTTACATTGACAAAGCTACATAAGCCAAATGAACTGGCACACACAAGAGCAGGTTCTTTTATGAGAAGTACATTCTTATAAGTGAAGGAAGACTTGGTCTCAGAAACACAAAAGCAAGTCATTTTCACTTACAAGAGCATATTCTTATGTACACAGAAATATGGTAGCTTCCTTATAACAATTGTGAGTGTCTTAATCTTTCATGGGTGTCATTGGCTCAAGGAAGTGTCTCACTGTACATATTATATTTCCAATTGTTATGTATAGGCTATAAAATATTAGTTCAGTAGAAATACTTCAAAATATTTTTCAGATTAAAACTGTTAGGATTTTTTGTAAGATTGAATAACATACGAAGAGAGTGGTTCAAAAGGGTATGAAGTCCATGGACCCATGTTTTCAGATATATGAAAAAACTGTGGTACTAACAAAGTATTTGACTTGGAATACTTATAACAGCCCTCAGTTAGATATGATTTATATTCCTATTCTACGAACAGATAGGAGTGCTTGCACAGAGGGAGAAATCACTGATAACCAGCCATTTGTAGACTTATATCCCTAACCTACTCATATACTTTTTGTTTGTTACATTATTTATGACCTGAAAAAAAATGGATATTACATGGAAGCATCATTTTAAGAGTTAAAAAACTTGTGTATATTTGTATTGCAGTTCAATGTAATAATTTCAAATACTTTTCATAGTTCATCATCAATGAAAGTTACACAAAAACTTGTGTAGACTTAATTGATTAACCAATTTGACAATCAAAAAATTTTTCTGTTTGCTTCCTAATTCTTGTTCAATATTGTCTCGGTCGTTTAAGATATTTTAATTTTTACAAGGGAACTGTTGAAGTGTCTTAATGAATATTAATAAAATTTAGTTAATAATTATGTTAAAAGTATACAAACTCTATATTAAATTTGTAACATTCACTAAACTATTAATCAGGGTTAATAGCAATCAAATTTCGTACTATTTTATGTTAGTTTAATAGAAATATGCAAATTTTTAGTAGTGAAAGGATCGTGGAGGAAGACAACGATATTACATTTACAGAGTAGAATAAGGAATGAACTCAAATAAATATTATATGAAAGATTAGATATATATATGCATTACTTTAACAATAAAATATAATACAAAAGTAGTAATAGAATAAATATAAAGAAAATAATCAAAATGTAATAAATAAATACATTTTATTAGATGTATTTAACTGAAAAGTAATTACATTCACAAAATATTAGATAGACAACTATTTACATGATATTTTTCAACAAAACAAAATAAACAAAGAACTTGTTGACATTGTGCACGCTTAACAAATTGAATATTTTGGCAATTATTCTCAACACAATGTAAACTGTCAGTGTTTAAAAAAGAAAAACAAACTTGTTTTACATTTACTTCTGGACTCATACATTTTTCATGTACGAGTCCAAAAGCAAACCATGCATATTTAATCAAATTATTAAATATTCACGCAGATAATTGATTATGACAAATCGAATGCAATTTTATTATGCCATTTCTAGTTATCCAAAACAATTTCATTGAAGAATCATTCCAAAATAATTGTATAGCATTTAAAATTTCTTGAACTAAAAGTTTCACTTGTCTATGAAATCCAACATCTAAAGGTTAGCATATAGATATACAGTACACTTTGGTGGAATAGTTAATACTTCATGTGAATTTTGATTTATAGATGTTTGAAATACTGTATTATTAATATGTGTTTGTCCAATGAGTCATGATGTAATATCTTCGTCTTTCTCTATGACCCTTTCTCTACTAAAAATTTGCATATTTATGTTAAACTAACATAAAATAGTATGACATTTGATTGCTATTAACCCTGATTAATAGTTTTAGTGAATATTACAAATTTAATATAGAGTTTGTATACTTTTAACGTAATTATTAACTAAATTTTAATAAAATTTATTAAAAGACACTCCAACAGTTTCCTTGTTAGTATATTCTTTCACTTATCATTGGAAAAACAGGAAGTGTGATGTATAGCATATATGCCTATATTATTTCATCTCTCACAATTATGTTTGTAAAAAAGTAATTGGCAAATTTTTGTAAGGATTTTGACATTAATTATAACTAAAAAAGTTTTGATCTAATTCTATACTCTTATAATTTGAATTTTTCAATTAACTAAAAATAGGTCAAGGTTACTGTGGTGATTATTACACTGCTATTCAGAGACATTGGCTGCATTCAGCAGACTCGACAGTTCCGGAGCTGTTGAGTATTTTCTGCTGAATGCCCTCTACAATAGCACCGTTTGGGAATATGTTTGGTATTTTGACATCACATTTAGTAGCTTCTTTTGTTTATGCTACCTATTGCTAGCTGCAACTGACTAATGTTGGCTGCTTCCTGTTCAAATGCACATGTCACTAATTATTCAGCAGATGTAACTACGTAACAGTTACCAATTTAAACACCTTTGCTCAGTTACAACTGTTGACTCTGCTGAACACAGCCATTTTTATTTCTACACTTATACTGCTCTGTAAACTATTGAATTTTGAAATTTCTAAGTTATCTCAAAAATACTTTATTAACTTTTGTGTAGAATGTCTTTTAGTTCAGTTGTAATTTTTTTCTCAAAATAATGCTTAATCTAACAAATGTTTGCTATTTTAATCATCAAATATGTTTATAAAATGAAAAAATTAGCACAAATGAATAAAAGTAAATACACAACTTATAGATTTTATCTTAAAATCAGATGGAATTTAGTATATGCTGACTGGAATATTTATATATATGTTATACAGTAGAGCATCGATTATCCGATGCTCTACTGTATAACATATACAGTAGAGCAAATATATAGCCCGATTAATCATCACATCGGTTAACCGACCGTTCTAATCGGCAAATTTCAAATGTCCGCAGTGATGTGGCGCTACAATATTTGGCTATGTCTTGGCTACTTTAATATTATTTTTGTTAAATTTTTGCATGTTTTAGCTGGCATCAACGGCTCGACCATTGAAGGGAGGCCAGTATTTAAACGAGACTTAATTTTCTAATTATGAGTGGTTGGTTGTTTCGTGAGCAATAAAATAATTTTAAAATAATTTTTAATGATACAATAGTGACGATTATTATTTTTAAAAAATTGTTAGGCTTAACATCGATGAAAATTCAACGTGAAGTTGGTTAATAGCGATATACTAATATACTAATTACATGGGATATACTAATATACTATGCTAAGAATGTATTTTTTTCATTCTTTCTGATTATCCGATTTTTTCAGTTATCCGACCAACCTGAGTCCCCAATTAAGTCGGATAATCGATGCTCTACTGTATTAGACATTTATAAACTTTTTTATTAAATTAAATGAATAAGTAAGCCGTTGTCTGAAAATTACATAATGTAGATATGGCTGAGTTAGTATGCATTCATTACAATAAGTTTCACAATACCTTTTTACACATTTTCTACCAGTTTCTTGAGATAACAAATGTTTTCGGCCATGTTTAATGTCCTTCTTCAGGTTCTATAGCATTGTCAGTTAACAAAAATTAAACATGGCTGAAAACATTTGTTCTCTCAATAAACTGCTAAAAAATGTGTAAAAAGGTTTTGTGAAACTTATTTAAAGAAGTTCTAGCTTTCTGTGCATGGTATCATTACATTGCCTTACAAGGACATGGGTGTTTACAAAAGTGTTACATAATGCTATGGGTCCTTAAATTAATTGGTAGTGTTTGTTAAATATGTAGTAAATAAGCTATTGGTAGTTTTTCAGCAAACATGATAACCTATCAAATTTGACTATAACTTTTGTTGTCTAATTTATCAAAAAAAAAAGTGCTGCATAGCAAATCATATTGTTTATGCCATTGCTTTGTACATTATACATTTAATTAATAAAAATAATGTAACATTCAGTACACTGTGCTGTGTATTATTCCTTAGTACAATCAGGGAGGCTGATTAAGGATATGTGTTATGTAATTTTGGGAGTGGGTATGTGTAATGGTGTTACAGAGCATCACAGGGGGTGAAATGATAGTTAAAAAGTATAAAAATAGCATTACATACTTGATGGACAATCCCTAAGATTGTCCATCAAGTAATCCTTAAGATTTTAAAAAATAGTGAAACACCATTTATACTTCTATCATTTAAAATTATTTTATTGTTTTGATCCCAAATTTATATATCTAAATTCATTAAGGAGTTTAATTTATATTGTACATCATTTCCTTTCTGATGATAATGATAAATATCACAATATTCTTTTAGAAAGTATACTCGTAATGCCTAGAATACCATATATTCTTTGTTCTAATCTTGCAAATCTCACCTTACATTTCTGGAATTAATTAAGTGTATTATTTTTAGAGAGGGAGAAAAAATTATACATGGCAGCGAATGCATTTCGAATCTTTCAAAGTTATGTTTTGATTTTTATCTTATTCAATATTTTTCAAGATTTATTTATTTATTTTTTAACATTTAAGTTAAGAAAGGAAAAGGAGAGAGAAAGAAAATGAGAAGAAATACTATCCATTACAAATGGCATTTAAATCTAGAATAGGCAAACATTAATTGTAATTTATGGGTGTTAATTAGGTATGTAAATTACATATACTTGATTACTGATGATTGACCTCAAGAAAAAGGTGAACAATAAATAAGGTATTATGGGTTTTTTGTAATAAACATTAAAATATTTATTAAAAGTTATAAGGCATTACAACTTTTATCAAATTGAAACTATATTGTTTCTACCATCTTGTGATGAGTCTTGACAGAAATTTCAATTATACACCTTGACATCTGGCCAACTGAGAGACTTATAAACAGTGCTCTACTGTGTCATATACTTAAGTAGATAATTATATTGAATATATCAATGTAATAATGAAACAATTTTATAATAGCCTTAAAATCACTACCCCAGTATCCTATAAAAATAATCACAAAGATTCACTGCGTTCAGAATTTTCATAGTTGTTTGTAGGTCTTTGAATGCCGGGCATACCCATAAATATAGTCAAAGCATTATGCACAGCTGACTGAATTTGAGAAAGATATCGTCATTATGCTGAACAGAAGTAGGATAACCATTTTAATAAATTATCCATCTTCTGGACCATTCTGACCTGACCATGATGTGTTGAGACCAGTGGATCTATGAAGACACAGATACCTAACAGGCAGGCTCTGGATGACTCAGACAAATCACTAGGAGAGATGACTGTTTTATTGTGTTTGTTTGTTTAATTATGGCAACACAACACTTAGGCAATCTGTCTAGGGGATGCCTTCCGAGAGATCTTTTTAAGGGAAACTGGCCCCTATTTAGGCATTACAGACATGGAGAAAACCCAGAAAACTCCACATGGCCAACCCATCTGAGCTAGGTGTGAACCCACAACCAAACTCCCAGTGTTCAGGGAACGAAGACCATTTGGCCACTGGTTGGTCATGTTTGATTGTGAAACAAGCATTAATAGCTGCAATGGCATCATTATCCACCATCCAGAGCCTCACTACAGAATTCTCTCTTTTCCTGTACCATTGGAAAGTAACTAGCAGAGACAAATTTGTAAGCCTGATAAATGCTACATGTCCAATCATTTACTCCAACATCTTTTGCTTTATTTGCATGATTTTCACTGGATGTTGTGACAGATAAGAATGGAATGCAGTGAATTGACAGCATATTGTCTTCATTGACAAATCCTGGTTCTGTTTGGGAATGAACAACCATTGTGTTAGAGTTTTTCGATTAATTTTTTTTTAGTTTAATTTTACAAATCTATAATTTTATATTATATATTTAATTTATTTATATAATCTCTCTGTATTTACCCAATGTAATAATGAAACAATTTTATAACAAAATTGTCATCACAATAGTGACAATTTCTCAAATTTGTGCTTTTATTGCAGTAGAACATTCTTTCATTATTAAAAGCTTGAAAGTACTTTGATTTTTAAAATTTTTCTTGTAATTATTATTCCATTAAAGTAATTTGATTTTTCTTGAAATCAAAGTAGCATTATCCCTTAGTTATAGAAACTGCTTCTTTAGTTAGTCAAACATATTTATTTCACAAATAAAGGAAAAAAAAGATTTCCAGCTTATCTTGGACCAACATCAGAAGCATGAATCATCTGTTGTTGACCCAATAAAGTTTTATTTCGTGTTATTTTTATTGAATATATGCATGGGACATTTTAGACATTTCCTGGATGAGTGCACTGCAGATGAGAAATGTAAACAAGGCAAATCATTTATGATGGAAGACATGAAGCATTTTCACCTTTATTCAACACACTCAACATCGAGCTAAATATATTTTTGAATGCTATGGCAGATGATAGTTTGTACCCTTGAAGAGCCTGTGGTGATAAGATGGTATAGAGATTCCCGTACAACAGTGTTGATTCCTTAATTGTGTAAAACCTTTGGTTCTGTAGCAGTTCCTTAACATTTACAAACAAGAAGAAATCAGAGTAAATTATGTCCAGACATCTCTCATCCTGTACCACCAGAAGATTTTAAACATCACAATGCTAATAAAGGGTTGTGTTGACATACAAGAGAATGGCATGCTCGAATAGCTGTAATTGTTTTTGATAAATGGTTGATATTATAGTCAGTGAGCTGTACTGTCAGCCCACTGACTAATATCCAGTATAACAGGATGGTCCAGTACCAATTTTACATTGAAAAAAATATAACAAACTCAAGGTTATGCACACCTTGACTGTATGAAACAATCTTCTTATGTAGTGAACATGAGGAATATCAGTTTCTGTTCTTCTGCCTTAACTTTAAAATAATAAATCCATGTTTCATTCACATTCAGAATATGAAACAAGAATACATCCTCCTCTCTTGTCCATTATTGCAAATGTATAATGAATAATGTCACACGTACTTTCCAACTTCACGATGCTTAGCACATGTATTAGTCACTTGGCACAAAGTTTTGTTTACCAAGCATTAAAATATGACAAACGCTGATGGGAGATATTCCAATCTTTGTTGAAATTGCCATTTATGACATGATCATGTGTTCAATGGCATCCTTGAAAAGGGCAACATCAGTGTCAACTGTGCCCTTCCTAAATTGTCTTAATCTATTTTTTAATGGTTTTCTAAGAAAGAGTGAATGGATACCAAGAACTTTCTGCAAGGTTTTCTGTAAAATGTATGTCCCAATAACACACACAACTTTATCAAGGTATACACACTTGAATATGAAAAACTGAAATACAATTCTTTGCAAGTCATTTTGCAATATCAACACACAATCTTGCAACTCCATTACTGTCATGTGTTTGCAAAACGTTATAACTTATGTTAGATGTGCATTGCTGTACAGGAAACTTCTTAAATGATCCAAGTAGTTGAATGTTAATACCAGGATACACCCAATTTGAAGATTCAAATTTAATTCAGTTTGTGTTAATGAGTTTTAAAAATATTTTGTAAAAAGTAATACTGATAATGTAATATCATTGTAACATTAAATGTTATATTACAAAAGTGGATAATGATTTTAAACATTTTGATGATCAGAAGAATAAGAATAAGTTAATTTGTTATGTTTTAAGGACTATACAAAAAAAATAACTAAGACAAACAGTGAATGAAAACAGTTAAGACAGATAATAAATTTATTTAAAAACTTATCTATTATATCAACATACATTTCTATTTTCTACTATATTTTGATTAGCTTTCAAGATGTGAAAAATAAAATCACTCTCATTGATTAATAAATTGATGATTATGTTGTTTGCTCTACAGAAGTATTGTTTATTTGCAAAAAAAAAAAAAATATATATATATATATAAATTAATGAAAGTAATTGTTTTTGCTTTAATCAATTTAAAGTTTCTTATAAATTATGAAGAGAGTATAATGAAAACATCAATACTATTTAATAAGAGGATCATTAGAAAGGTAAGTTCCAATGACCATAAAGAACACCAAGATATTTTAGACTTGTCTAAAGTTTACACATGTATTTATCTATTTTTCAACATATTCACTTCTGAAATCAAGTCACATTTTATATCAGGGTATAAATTTATTTTAGCCCTTTGTTGGGATTGTCTGATGCTACATTCTTAAAGCAACTTTACACAACATAATGAGTACCTTTTATTAATGTGTGCATGATGACTGTATTGAAGATGGTCTGATAAACCATATTTGTCATCATAAATGTTTTAAGAACAATGTTTTGGAGTTAAACAAATAAATTTTAATTTTTTTTGTTTTATTAGGGAGGGCTAAAGTTTGTGCGATCCTTCCCTTGAATCTGCCACTGCTTTGTAGCTGTATGCTATATTTTTGTACATATTAATTTAAGTTTAGTTTAGTCTCTTCTTTCTATAAAAAAAAACTTAAGTATAGAATAAGAAGACAAGTCAAATTTTTGGAGATTATTGTGTGGTATCCCACCCAATAGTATGCATAGTGCAAATACGCTAACAAAATTCCGGATATTTCTGTTTCTATTATATATATTCTTCCTTCATCCTCTTGTTTCTATCCTTTTCTTCCATTATTGTTAAGTTAGTGTATAAGATTAGTTTTAAGGTTGGACTTCATATTATCGCGATCGGGATCGGTACCGCACATTTTGATCTAACGAACTATTGTCCTAGCGGTAAATTCGCATACAATTGTAATGTATCGTGACATTGGAATTCCCAAATGAAGAATGTGTATATATACGCAAAATTGTTTAATTTCCTGTCTGCCTTTGTGGTAATTTTAATTTCACGTGAACTTTCACAGCTTGTCATGCTTATATGAGTGATGGTGTGTGGTCTTGCATTGACATTAAGTAACATAATGTATGAATAACCATCTATTTTCAATAATTCATAGTAATTTTTTCAAGGTTTTACAACAGTCATCCACATGTATTATTGTCCTATGATTTGTGAATTCATTCAGCAAAACATTGCAATGTTATTTCACAGTAAGTGGGAGTTTTGTTCTCCTTGCTCATTTCCTGACACAATTACAAATATTTGATAAAAACAAGAAAGTTGTAAATACATATGATATTTCTGTTTTACAACAACATACTGATGAAACTCAATTCACACCACATTCACAAAGCATATGCATGATTAAAACAGTCATCTGTTGGTTTAAGAAACTGATGGAAGACTTATTTGACAAGGAAATAAAAAAGCTTGTGTTCTGATATGAAAAATACCTTGATTTTGAAGGTAATTACATAGAAAAATAGATAAATACACATTTAAACTTTTTACAATAAAAGAATATCCAAAATATTTTTGTGTTCATTGTTAATTAAAACTTATTTTTTGAATGTCATTCATACTTTTAGATGATAAATGTTATTTTTTCTAATCCAAAATTAAAGATCAGTTTTGGATAAAAAAAAAAATTTTGTATTTAGATTATTATTACATTCTGCAGAAGTTTATTATATATTCAATTTCTATCATTTTTATGTAGTTCTAAATATTCCATAATAAATAACAGGTAGCAATAAGTTTAAAGTCTTCTATGTTTAACACAGAAATGTACTCTTCATAAAAATACTTCTGGATTGACTTCATAGTATTAATAATCACAAAACAATTCTTCTCTCAAATTAGAATAAAAGAGCCATAAAACAACATCCTGCAGTTGAGTATCTGAAACAAAAGTTTATCATTATAAATAACAATTTCATTTTACTATAAATTTTGCTTAAAATTTTTATATTTATATAATTAATTTGGTTATAAAGAATTATTTACATAAATATATATGCTGGAAAAAAATTATCAATAAAGTTTGTATTACAAATATGCTAAAAATATTCTGAGATTAAATACATTCATATAATTTTTCTTTCCTTATTTAAAACACTATCATTCATAAACTTCTGAAGTCTTTGTAACTCAAGTTAATCAAAAAAATCCAAAAGTTTTATTCACAACAAGCAAGTTTGTACACAAATACATTTGAAGATAAAAAATGTTCGGATTTTAGAGTTTAAAAATATTCTTCTTTTAACAAACATACTTTTTTATTTAAAAAAGTTCCTTTGTTTCAATAGGAATAACAAGAAATCTCAAGAATCAAATATATTTTAAACACACAAACACTGCAGAATGTCAAACGCATTTGGAGTAAAGTGAAATTCAAGAGCTAAAAAGAAATGAAATATAAAACAATTCTGAAGAAGTACAGTGATATCAAAATTTTCATATTGGGAAAAAATTACTTCAAAATCAAACATTCAAATAACATTTTTTAATATGAATAAACAACAATTAAGATGATATAAAAATCAATAATTTCTGGCACGATACTTTCCAATTTAATTGTGCATGCTTTTATTCCAGATCAATGGATGAACTCTACCCTAATTACTATCCATAAGAACAATGAGAAATTATTTTATTCCATTGCTATTTTGTCTGCAACTAATGAAGATTTTTGAGCACTGCATATACAACTTCATTTATCTTGAAATGTGCGTTTGAATCTTGTCTTGCCAGCATATTTTATCTTTAATCACTCCACATGCTCCAATTTGCTACAAATGCAAACAATTATTCTAGACCATTTAGAAAAACTTAAATTACTATCTTATAATATTTATCTTTACATTAAACAACATTCGATCATATTGCTGTTGTCTGCTAGATACTTTAATAGATTTTTTTTCATATTCATCTTTTGATTATAAACTGACTTAACAACTATTTTCTGTTAAAATTATTTAGTGTTAAGCTTGGGAATTTTTTTTTGTTTGTTTTCTCCAATGTTTGATATTTCTCAGTGTTCTGTCCCGAGTAGCTTTTTGTTTATCCTCTGTATTGATTATGCCATCACCCAAGCTAGCCTTTATTATTTTATATGCCAATGGTATGAAATTGATTCATTTGAATCCAGATCTTCAAGATGACAAAGTTACTAACAAATATTCTCAAACCATTTAATTTTAAAATTTATCTATCTACGAGTGTAGTAATGTGCTATATTCTGGTAGAAAATTCCGTTCTTCATCGACAACTGCCTTGTTACTTATATTGAGATGATTAGAGACCTTGTAATCATTTGATAAATATCTTACATTTTCTAATCTCATTTGCAAAGTTGTTAAAAATATAGGTATCAAAAGAGGTATATTCCAATGACAGTCATCACATCTCTGAATGGTTAGATTTTAGAGCAATTATTTTTTGCTAACTTTCAGTCACACACTGATTATTATTTGCCAGTAGGGTCAGCCAAGCAGTGGCTCTATTGTTATTATCTAAAGCGAGTTCATCCTTAAATATAGTTTATTTCTTGTTAAGTAAATATTCTAACTTGCTGCATATTGATACATGTTGTTACATCTATATAAACTTTTAACAGTGGAAGACTTAATCTAAAGTATTTTGACTGTATCATGCTTTTTAAATATTTTCATAAGGTTAGCCCTCCGAAAAAATTTTTCTGTGTTCCTATCCAAACTAACTGGAAAATATCCTATCTTTGCATCCTAGTTTCAGGTTGTCTCTCTCTCAAAGATTTTTTTTCTATCTTGCTATTTTTAATACGGTATTTTAAAATATTTTATTTAAAAAGCAAGTTATTATTAATAACTAACATTAAGATAAAATTTTCTGAAATTTAAAAAAAAAAGATATTGAAAAACAATTAGATATTTAAGTTGTTATAAATTATTGATAAGAGAATACTAAAAAAATAAATTCTTTTATGAAAATATTTCTGTTACATTATTATAATTAATCATCGAAGACAAGTCTGTCCAAAAGGGACCACCATTTATTTTGTATTCCAGACTTTACACATACACATCTGGAATACAAAATAAATGGTGGTCCCTTTTAGACAGACTTGTCTTTGACAATTAATAATAATCTCACCATTGGACGGAAAAATCAACAAAAAGAAATTTTAGATATACCGTCGCCAGGGGGCAGCTTCAAAAAAATCTACATATTCCAGCACTTGTTTTATTAGATATAAAGCAGAACAACCCCATTGCCCAGATGGATGAAGAGTAAGACGTCTGTGTATCACCGATTCCTTTTACTTGAATGTTTGTGTTTTTTAAAGGGCTTTTCTTACCTCTGGCGGCATGAAGCCTAAAAAGGAAGGCCTGTCGCCATAGATGTGTATGTGTAAAGTCTAGAATACAAAATAAATGGTGGTTTCTTTTGGACAGACTTGTCTCCGATGAATTAATAATAATCTTGCCATTGGACGGAAAAATCAACAAAAATTATTATAATTATTAAAATTTAAAAAAATGCTAATTTTTAAAAATGTAATTTAATTTTGAACNAAAATTCACTTCCACCCTTGCCCAGTTTGCAAGCGAACCTGGTATAACGACCAAATGGGAAGAGGCGAGGATTACTATTCCTATGCACGACCACACCAAGCTTAGAACAGTCGAAACAATCGAAATATTTAAGCAATCCCTCAAAGACAGTTGTATCAACAGCAGAGATGCGGACTCGCTCTCCTCCGCTTGGAAATCATTCTTCGACAACCCCTTGAAATAAATAGACCATCCCACCCTCAACGCGTGCAACCGTTAGCGCTTTTTACTTGTCGCGTTTATTTCCAATTCTACCTTATAAGCGTAACCCCCCTTCCCATCCCCTTCTAATCGTAACACCCCCTTACCATCCACGGTCGTTCGCACGCCTCTTCTTACGGTAGCGTTGAATATTTACGGCCTCAACTATGACGTCACTCCCCCTGTGGTGATTGTGCATCTCCTGTACGTAGCACACTTACTCTAAATCTTTTTTCCCCAACTTTAGCAAGTATCCTATCTGCACACCTCCCTTCTTTACCAAAAGTATGTTATTTTTTCCCCCAACTTTAGCAAGTATCCTATCTGCACACCTCCCTTCTTTACCAAAAGTATGTAGTTTTTCTCCCTGGTGTCGTATGCCTATCATCGACGAAGACGTCACGGGTAAGACGACACCTGGGTAAACATTGGCAGCATTTAAACTTCTTCTAACCGACGCTCCACAGTATACCCGAGGAAGGCCTATTAAGAAGGCCGAAAACGTTTGTACTCCAGTTAATAAGGCTAGAAATTAGTGAGAAAGGTTTTGTGCTGTTAGTATTTAGGTATCATATCTGATATATTTATCTGTTTAAATTTTGAACACTAAATTATAAAAACCATAAAATACTCAATATATAAAAATGAAAACTTAAACTACATGTCAAATTGTTTAAAGGTTGGAAATGGCAACAGCCATGATAAGATTTTTATCGCAGACCATTCAGGAGGGAATTAATAATACTTTATCATTTAGCTAACTAGATGTAGCCATTAATGATGATTTTTCAGTATATTTAGGACATTAGCCCTTTCCCAAATATTAAGTAAATAAGCTCAAAAGCTAACTTTCTTCAATGTATCATTTAGCTATATTAGAAATTGTCAGATCACTTAAAGTTGGATGAATTCAGCCATTGCTATTGAATTGCTTTTTCAGTACACAGCATTCGATTCTAGTTGTCGACAGTTGTGTTTTCTCATGTCTTAACATGAGAAAATACGATTTGGTACGTAATTTGTCTCTGAGCTATGTGTTTTATCTTTTAAAATTAATACAGTTGACAATATTAAACAAATTTTCATTAACAGACCACATGAAAGATTTCAATAAAAAAATTATTTTGTTATATTAATAAATGGCAATTTTTTTTTTAGTTTTAGAATTTGATTTATTTTACCTTGGAAAAGATGAAATTACTATTATGTATTTATATACGTAATATTAAAATCCTTTAATAATATTGAATTTTAAACAATAATTGAAGGTTGCTGGATTCCCTACCAAGCTGTACTATGTTAAACAGACAGAAGTTAATGATGAACTGATTTTATCTTTAAAATAAATTAAGTTCCCATCTATTGGTAACTTTAATGAATAGATAATTTGAATTAATTTTATTTATTTCTTATTAATTTATAAAAGTCTAGAAATTTTTAAAGAATTATTGGAGTATTTTTAATATATCTTGTGAACTGGTATTTTACATTAAACGTTAACAATTTTAACCTCTACAAGCAGATTGATATATACAGAGCTGAAAATGTTTGATAAATATTTCTGCTGTATAAGTTAAAACTGTTTTCAGATTTTTTAATTGGTTATATTGTTTAAATCAGGGGTTCTTCACGTTTTTTTTTGTTCCATGGACCCTTTTTCTGGTTAAGTAAAGTACATAGACCCATCTTGGAATAACATTTTTAAATGCATAAAATAAAATTACAAATGAAACCAGTTATATAGAAAATACATTTATTAAAGTAAAAAACATGATATAGTAATACATGTGCTTAATTTTTGTTTATGGACCCCTTCTTAAAATAACATTTTTAAATGCATAAAATAAAATTACAAATGAAACCAGTTATATAGATTTATATTTATTAAAATAAAAAAATGTATGACAGAAACATGTGTGCTTATTAAAACAATATTTAAGAATTTTGCACAATAACACAAAATTAAGATGAAATTTGATTTTTACTCTTCCAAGTCCATGACCCCCTGGTTAAGAACCACTTCTTTAAATGGAAATTAATGATTCAAACAACTTTTTAACAGTGCAAATCAAGCTACTGTTGATTAATAGTTACAAGTAGATAGTTTTTGGACAGATTTTTAATTAACTAATTTGAAATCTTTTGAAGAAAAGTTTGTTTCTGGTGAAGAAAAAGATGATTTGTTTGTGTGTTTTGAAGGAAACGTTTTTTGTTGTTTTATTTAATTGAAGTGTAGATTAAACCAACTCTTACAAGCTAACTAGACATCTCCAGTTATACCAACACAAAAATACCAAGCTGGAAATTTATAAGAATTTCAGAATTATTAGCGAGGTTAAGGCTGAAGTTTTAAACGCAAAAACGCA
This sequence comes from Centruroides sculpturatus, assembly GCF_000671375.1. Classification (NCBI taxonomy): domain Eukaryota; kingdom Metazoa; phylum Arthropoda; class Arachnida; order Scorpiones; family Buthidae; genus Centruroides; species Centruroides sculpturatus. The sequence continues at coordinate 166,717 of NW_019385128.1, read as the reverse complement.
TACATCGGACGTTCAGTGATGGTTTCCTGTAAGCCTAGAAGTTTGACAATGGTGTTTGGATGTTCCAAACACCATTGTCAAACTTCTAGGCTTACAGGAAAGAGGCGCTGAACATCCAACGTACACATTTTCATGTTTAAAACTTTGGCCTCAACCTCGCTACTATATCAACACAAAGACTAAGTTTCATACAGTCTTAATATAGTCTGGTTTTCAGGAATCTAAGAGTATTAGGTTGTCAAATAGACTAAATTCATTGAAAACGTTTTTCGTTATCATATCAAATTTTTTGGCTTTATGTAATAATAATAAATTTTTTNACATTTCACTTCTTACTTCAATTATAAGCTGAATAAATTACAATTAATCTATAATAATTATAATTAATAAATGTTCAAGTTATACATTTTTAATTGCTTTAATATATCCTTTTAGTAGCAGAGTTTATAATAAACCAAGGTTGTCACTAACTATAGTCTTATTCACTTGCCCTAGTTAATATTATAATGTTAATGCTCAACTTAGTGATATTGGATTTTTATATTTTATAATTCTGCTTTTTCAAACTTTTACAAATAAAAGAACTAAAAAAGATTAAAAAGATAACATTAGCAGATTAAGAAATGAATGAATACATATGAAAATCCATATCCACAGGTCTAATTTTATGATCTCTACTTTCTTCTTGTCCAGTTGCCTCAAAAGTTGCAATAAAAAATTTTTCCTCCATTTTAGGTGATAAGACAAAGGATAAATTAAACAGATTTTTCTTCAATTAGTAAAAATCCTTATGAAGTTTTTTCTACAAGTACAAACTTCTTCAATAACAGTTTCTTGTCTCAAATGTATTCACATTAGAATTCCTCAAACACTAAATTCATGGAGATATCGATTCTAAAAGTAAAAAATGTTTGTTTCTCTAAATATTTTTATTTAAGATAATGAAACAAAACTTATTTTACAACACATATGATACCTTAGCTATTTTTCTATGTAGTCACCATATAAATTTAAACATTTGTCATATCATATCACCAGCTTTTCTATGCCTTCTGCACAGTCAGTTACCGCCAAGTTCTTGAATCAGTCATTAATGGCCTCTTTCAGTTCATTGTCATTTCCATAGTGATTCCAGGCCAGAAAATCCTTCAATTTTGGGAAAAGACGGTAATCACTCGGAGCCAAGTCTGGGCTATAAGTAGGATGTTCAAAAACTTCCCACTTAAACTCTGAAGCAAGTTCTTTGTCAATGCAGCAGCATGTGGACATGCGTTATCCTGAAGCACAAGGCCTCTGGACGACAATCCCCTCCGTTTGTTTCGAACTGAAGCTTCATTCCTCAAATTACCATAAACTGCAGTTATCTGTCTGTAAATTTCAATAGGGAGGACTTTTTTTGCATTCAAAAAGCATATTACACTACAAACCTCACACTTAGCAGGATCTTTAATTTTGTCACACATTTCAAAGTCACACTATAAACAGTAAACAATCATTGCAGCTCTCTGTTAGTGTCAGACTGGCACAAAAAATGGAAAGGTCCATGACGCGGCAGTGGGGGTGGTGGGAGAACTGTGCAGCTCTTCAGATCAAAACTTTCTTTTCTTTTAGAATGACCCTTGTATGTGAAAACTTAGCACACTGTTTCCAGGAACATCACAATGACACTTTGATGTTTAATAAGCTTGTTTATTAAGTTACAGCAATGCAACATTTGGGAGATCTGCCTGGGGGGTGCCTTCCAGGAAGTCTTAAGGGTAATTGGCCCCTATTCATGTGTTACAGATGTGAAGAAAACCCCAAAAAACTCCACATGGCAGCTCATCCTGGCAAGGTACAAACCCACAACTGAATTCTCAGTGTTCAGGGAATGGAACTGCATGGCAATTGGTGCGTTGATGTTTAATAAGCAACTTTTATTACTGGTATGCATTTTGGTTATGAAGACCCTCTTCAGTCTTACACGAATATAATGGTAACTACAAACAAATATGAACATTTAATTAAAATGTAATCAAACATTTAAATTAAATTAACCAATATGTTTATTAACAAACTGGTTAAAAAATTTTACAGTAAACCTTACATGTAATAAAATTGATAATGTAAAATATGTGAGTGCGATATATATTAAAAATTTATTCAAAAAAATTAAAAAACTAATGAGACAATATAGTATTATTGTTATGCCTAATCTAAAAATGAATATAAGGTCTAATCTAAAATTAATAAACAACCAAATGATAACATTAATACCTTACAAAAAGTGAAAGCAGTTTGTAACTGTAATCCACGCTTCACCTACTTGGGTGAAATAGAAAGAGCTTTAGGAATTTTAATTGCAGAACATATTCGGTCTATTAAATACAGTTATGTGAATTCAGCTGTTGCTAGCAATGCATTGTATTAAATTTGGTTGTGAAATCGAGAGAGATTCAATTAAAATTTTAAGATATGAAAATAATCCAATAGATCAACAATACTATGAACATCTTAAAATTCTAGATATCAGTAACAAATTTAAAATAAATAATATTAATGGTAGGAAAATCTATTCTTGAACAATAGTGAATGGCATTGATAACAATTATAGATTGGCATTCAGTGATAATTATGAATTGTTAATGAGCTAATCATGCTTATGGATATTCAGTGCTGTACTAATTATGCAGTTATGTAAGTTAAGTGATTACCAGATTTAATCTGAGTTTTTATTGTGTGTAATTTAAAGTCATTTGCATATTTATTAAATCTGACATTACTACCCAATATATAATAAATAACATTATGCTGGATTATTATAATAGATCTGCTGAAATTGTAAGGAATGTTTTATTATGGTGGTAAAGTTTATGAATCTTTTTTAGCTTATTATATTTTAATTAAATGTTCATATTTGTTTGTAGCTACCATTGTATTCATGCATAACTAAAGACAGTCTTTGCGACCGAAATGCATACCAGTAATAAGTTACTTATTAAACATCAACGTGTCATTGTGATGTTACTGGAAACAGTGTGCTAAGTCTCCACATATATCTGCACGAATTTAGTGTTTGAGGAATCCTAATATACAAATTTCTTGTTTGAAGACTGCAATATCAAGGATGATTGATTTAGGTTATATTCCAAATGTTATAATATTAGATTCATTTAATTTTTAAAAAGTACTTTCTGTCAGATGATCTGAAAATGGGATTTGATCTCAAACATTTATATCTTTCGTGAAATATTATCTCATTTATCTTTCATTTTCCATAAATTTCATTATCTTATAAAATGTTTTTAGATTTAAATTTATAGCTAGAACAATTTATATAAATTTATTGTAATTTTAAATTATCAATAATCTATAGTCATCATCACTATGGTTTTAAATGTCATCACAATGTACTTTTTTTTTTAAACAATTATCTTGATTCCTACTTTCATTCTTTCATTATGCATTTTCTTCTGTTGTGTGCAGCAACTTTGCTAAATATATTAAAGATATTATGTACAGATTTTTTAAATTAGAAAATTTTTTTCTACAAATATCAATTAAATTGTATTTTTATACTGAAAGTATGAAAATTCACCATTGATTTTATATTAAATATCTTTAAACATTTCTTTAATGACCATTACATTACAACTAACTTTACAGGAGATATTAATGCAAGTATGTTCATTTTATTCATTTATTATACCGATTCTGTTTTTACATGAATTTTTAAAATGATTTTGATTTAATGCAACTCAATATTTTTACAGCATGAGTTTGTGATGTGTCACAATCTCATGCTATAAAAATATTGAGAGTTCCATTGCACCTTTTGTTTTTATTTTCATTTTATTTCAAATTCTGTTCTTTGTCTGTTGCAAAGCTTTAAATGTTTAGAGAGTTTAAATTTTGGGAATGTTATAGGTCTATTGCACGATATTAATGAAAGTCAAACACAATCACCGTAATGAAGTGGGCTATTTTTCTGCTAATATTAATATTCTAAATTATTTAATAAATATTGATTTAGTTATAATTATTAAATTTAATAAGAGATGGCACCTAACACCTATCTCTAGTACAAAATTACTTAGAATTTAATTATTAATAGTAGCAGAAAAATGACATGATTCATTACAGCAATTGTTTGGCTTTAATCAGCAAACATTTTCATCCATTTTAAATGAATATCCTCAGGCTAAAGTTTTAAAATACTACTACATGATTTTGAACAATCTGGTTCGTATATGTCATTGCCTGTTGACTGGTGAAAATGGGTCCAATATTCTAAAATAGAACTTTACTATTTTTGAACGAACAAATTTGTATATTTGACTGCCTGCTGATTGATGGAGAGAGTTAAACTTGTGTAAATGCCAATGTTTAAGGTGAATGGAGGTATAAATAACTAAATGCTTACTGGAAATATTAAATAAAAGTAAACAAACACCTTTCTCTATTCCAGCACACTTTTAATGCGTTGAAAAACATTTTCGATCATTTTAATCGATCATCATCAGTTCAAAATTCGAACTATATAACACACAAAGTATTCGAAAAAGTACAAAAAAACCACGGAGAAGAAAAACCTTGGTGATAACCGCTTGGAACAACATCTCTCCGCCACAGTGCTTAATTGATTCTTTAGAATACGGCCCATTCAGGGCCGGATCATCGCATAGACAAATGAGACAAATGTCTAGGGCCTGGTTTTTAGAAGGGCCCGGTCAAACTGTCTATTTTGAAAAGATTTGTAAATAAAATANTAATAGTTATTTTCTTTACATTTTAATAACAATATAATTAGAATTTATTTTTACTCATTCTAAAATTACTGTATTTCATGGCATATAAGACACACCCTCATTTCAGCATAAAATATTTAAGAGAAAAAGTATTTAGTGTATTTAATTTAAGCTATCCTGCATTTTTGGAACTCAACCCCAAATTTTTTCTACTATATTCTGGTTTGAAAAAAAAGTAAAATTAAATGCACGATTTTCATTTAACAGGGAAAAAGGAGAGTTTAAAAGAAGTCATTTATAATTAAAATATTCTACATAAATACTGTACATGAAAAAGATGCTTATCTATAGCAAATAATAATACTAATTAAACAACAACATTTTTATTCAAGAGTTAGCCTAGGAAGATGTTATATGTAGCTTAATGAAGGCCATTTGGAGAATTCATTAACCTATGGGAAATCATATTCACATATAAGATGCAGGGCAATTTTTTCAGCCTTTTTTAGTCTCGTATGCTGTAAAATACAGTATTTACACTGACTGTCAAAAGTTAAGCACGGATCATAAAAATGACAATATTTTCAAACCACTTAAACAAATTTATAAAACTTTTATAGTGTTATACGTACATACTTTAGGTATATACTGCATAAATTTGGGAGAAAATGAGTAAATGTTAACAGAAAAAATAAAAGATGAATGCAAGTAACAATAAATGTGAATAAAAAAAAAAGTTTGAATACAAATATTGAGAAGGTAGTAATTGTCATTCATGCAAAAGAATGGTTTGGAGGTCACTGAAGGTTTGTGAAGGAGGTATATGATAGCTGAAACACGTCTCCCTAGAGATTCCCATAGATGTTCTGTGGGATTAAGACAAGAAGAATATGCAGGCCAATCCATTTGTTCTATTCCCTTTTCATAAAGGTATTGGTCAATCAGTCTTGCTTGATGTGAACAATCATAATTGCCCATTAAAACAAACTCATCTCCAATTGTACCAGCATAAAGTTTAACATAGTGGTCCAGTATTTCATCCCGATACCTGTGAGAAGTTATGGTACATCTATCAAACACATGGTAGTTAGTGTGTCTAATGAAAACCCAGTCCAGGCAGTCTTTCCACCACCACTGAAAGCATGTCTTTCTGTTATGTTCTGTGATTTGTAATGGGTTCCAACCTCCCTCCAGATCAATATAAGCTTGTCAGATTCCAGGGAAAACTAGACTCATCTGTAAATAGGACATGAGCCCACTGTTTACGAGTCCAGCCTACATGCTCCTAACACTACTTCAAGAGGCCTGTCTATGTATGGAGGTTAGAGGCACACATACTGCTGATCAACAAGCATACAGTTCAGTCTTGTGAAATCTTCTGGTAACAGTTGGGACAGATACCTGCCTTCTTGTGGATGAAACAAGGCTAGAATGCATAAATGATGCAGACATCCTATTGTTTTTTTTTTTTTTTTGGCTAGAACAGATATAACATTCATCCCAAGATGTCACTCAAAGATGACCTAAAACAGGTTTTCAGACAATGGTTCCCATTGTTTGGAATTGTCTCCAAAGCCTTGAAATAACAGAATAATAGACATTGAAGAATCTCCTCCCTTTGGTAATTAATTCATGGACCTCCAATCTTCCAACAGCTCTCCATCTTTCTGAATTCTATAAACATTTTATTTGTCACATGATTATGTACAGTTTGCACCATAACAATTCTGTTTTCTGTTCTCTATTGTCTACAGTATGCTTTCAGCAAAAAATAGCACTCTCTGGAAGATGCCAGTATTTCCCAGTGTCTTTCATTTGCACATTGCATAATTTTAAAGGGTAAATGTAAGTTCTCATACTAAATTCTATATATATATATATATACACTAATTTTTATTAAGGTTTCATGCTATTTAGGCTTTTATTTAGCTTTTTGTAATCCACACTTAACTTTTGACAACCAGTGTATTTTGCTAAATACTGTTAATTGTTTGTAACCAAAAAATGTATGAGAACACATTTTTGTGGCTATAAACGCTCATATTTTCCATTAAAAATCCACAAACAAATATCTGTAACAAAATATAAAGTCAAAGACATCTAGCAAAGAAGGAAATCTCATTAGAAAACTATTCAGTAATCAAGAGAGAGTTTATTTTTATATTAAACTTTTCATGTATAACTAATTTTAATTTAAATATATTAAAAACACTTTAAAAATTAATTTAATAAGAATATACAACATTACAACAACAAATAGTCAATTATCAGGTCAGTCCATAAGTCCGTGCCTATTTTATGACCTTGAGAAAAATCTTGTTTTGCTGTTAAAAATGCCAGTCTAATGTGATACTTTTTACACTGAAGTGTTAAATTGGATCTCATTCATATAATACTGTTCAGAATTGGGAACATTTCAGTTGTTTATTTTCATTAAAATGGAAGTAACAGATGAATATAAGAGACATGTTTTATACTTTTTATTTTTAAGTGATGAGAATGCTACAAATGCAGCCAAAAAATTAAATACTGTT
>NW_019385128.1:143520-155127 GCF_000671375.1 Centruroides sculpturatus | reverse complement strand
AGTCTCCAAGTATAAAGGACAATTCGAACCGCTTTATGTTGAACAATATCTATCAAAATATATAAATTTTGAATTGATTGAATGCTTTTCACCATATGTCATACATATATCAGCTATTTACATTATTGTCATCTTCACTCTGCAACATTATATGAAGTCCAAGCAACCGTATCAGCTCCGTGGACCACTTTTCTTCTGGAATACTTTATTGGCATTATTTAGTATTTGTGGAACAATAAGAGTACTTCCTGGATTGTGGATCATTATTCGTGATTTTGGATTTACATTTTCTGTATGTAATGTCAGTTTTGCTTTAAAACATCACCCCATTGAATTCTGGGTTTGTATATTTGCATGTTCAAAAATCATTGAATTCGGCGATACATTATTTATTGTCTTTAGGAAACAGAAATTAATATTCTTGCATTGGTACCATCATAGTTTAACTTTGGTTATAACAACATACAATGTTTCGGGCAAACTTTCTACTGGTTATTGGTATGTCGCAATGAATTTGTTGGTTCATAGCTTCATGTATTTATATTTTGCTGCAAAAGCAATAAAAGTAAAGGTGCCTCGTTCTATTGCAATTATAATTACAATAAGTCAAATTCTTCAAATGATCATCGCTTGTTTTGTTACTATATGGGCTGCAAATCAGTATTTTACAGGAAAATACTGTGAACAAAATTATCAGCTGATTATTTTTTCAATGTTGGTATATACTACTCATGCTGTATTGTTTCTTTGTCTATTTACAAATACATACTTTAATAAAAGACATAAGTCAACACTGCAGCAGCGAAAAGATAATTGATGGCCTATTATCGTGATTACAACTTGTAATTCTCCTAAATGTTTTGATAATTTTTAAAAAAGTAACGTGTTAATTTTTCATATTTGAATATTATCAAAATGTTACTACGATTTTGTACTTCGTTTCATTAATGTCATTCAATGGAATAAACTGTATTTCGTGTTATATTTTAAATGAAAGTATTATTAAACTTTCCAGCATGGTATCATCCTTCACGATTATTTAGTTATCGTTCTGAAAACTTAATATAAATATTTACATAAATATTGTTTAAGTTTGGAAAATAAGTTAAATATAATTATGCTTGCCTTCGTCTGTTGTATTATTTATAAATAAGTGGATAAATGTATGTCGTTAGAATTTACTTTCCTCACGCAAAAATCACTATTGAAATTGTTCTATCACAATGAAATGTTTAAGCGTGGATCGTGATTTTCATATAAATTTTATTTGAATCTTTCTTATTATATTATTTATATTTAAAGATTTTTACGTGTGAAAAGCTTCTAATTTTATTTATTTTTATAAAAAACTTTTGTTCTTTTCTTATTTTTACTCCTTTTTCTTTCTTTATACGTGAAGTTTTATCTACTGTACTATCAGAAACACGAACAATCTAGGAGGAAAAGTTATACTATATGTAGAATGCAAAATATTTACATAACTTGATTTTTTATTAGACTTTCGGAGTAAAATATCATGCATTTCGTGCACTCCTTCCTTCAGAGGGGGGGTTGGACACTGGCTACTAGCCTTTTGCGTCCCGTAGATGTTTATAGAGGAGAGCAGTGATGGCGACCTATATTAGCGGTACACTTTAGTGTACTCCTTGAAGTAAATAGTCAGGACCTCCTGATGGGTGGAGATGGGAGAGAGATTAAGGTAGTCGGAAATATTTGTATTGTTTTGTGTGTTAAGTGGGTAATCGTTTACCGAACAGCTTGTGTCGATCTGATCGGGGCAATGACTGCATTCATCGGTACTTTTGATTTTCCGGGTGTAAAGGAAGTAATTAGTGAGTTGGTCCTGGCACGGTTTACTAAAACGTTTATGTAACGATTAGTGATGGTGAGTAAGCTGGTATGTGGATTGTCGTACAGCTAAGGGTAGTTAGTGCGGTTTGGGTAGTGATTCCAGGAGTCTTCTGTGTTGTGGTGATGGCCGGAGTTTATGGCTGCAAGGAGATCTTCGGGAGTTATGTAATTGGCGATAACAGAGTTAAACGGATTACTTTTGGCGAGGGCGTCAACTTTTTCGTTAATGTCGATGCTTAGGTGGGCAGGGGTCCAAACGAAATGTATGTGTTCATCATGGCTGTAGTGGATGCGTAGGAGGTGATGGATGCTGCGGATGATAGCAGGTGAGTTGACGTTGTAGTTATTTAAGGCAGACAGAATGGATTTGGAATTAGTGTAGAGAACAGCACTGATGCGGATGGCTGTAGCATAAGTGATAGCCTGCAAGATGGCGTAGACCTCAATGGTAAAGATGGAGGAGTCAGGGTGAAAAGTATAATGAACCATTGTGGGTATCGTCGATATACGCGGCAGAGACAGTATGAAGTTTTTTAGAGCCATCGGTGGCAATGAAAGTGCGAGCAGGGTAGTGGCTACGTCAGATATTGTAATATTGACGGATGCTGTCGCCAGGGCTGTTCGAACGCTGAAAATCGTAATCTTCGACAGAGATGTGATGGTGTGAGTGAAGGAGGACATTGTGAGGAGAGAGATTGTCAGGAAAGATAGAGATATTGTGATGAATGTTCCAGCTATGGGTGAAATGAACACGCGGGACTTTAACCAAAGCGGCTCCAGCGGCGTAGTAAATATGACGTAAAATCTCGAGGAAGAGACGGTTGTTCTTCGCCTTTTTCAGGTAATTGATGTACTGTTTGATGATGGTTTTTTGGAAGCAGAGCGCGATCATAGTTCTTTTAGCAGCACGAAGGGTAACAATGTTGTTGGTAGTGAAAGGGAGACCTAGATATAATTTAAGATATAGAATTTGGATGGAGTCAAGGGCCTTAGTATGGGTGGAAGTGAGGGTTGCAATGCTAGGAATTTTGTAGGTTATAATACTACCGATGATGCTATCGGCTATCATCCGGAGATCTTTAGAGATACCGCCGTGTTTTTATTGAAGAAGATTTTGAAGATGTCAAGACGATTACACTTGTTTCGGAGATATTGAATATGGGGGGGGTCCAAGTTAACGTTTTGGTGATGTGGTTGCCGAGCAGTTTAATACGGCAGACGACGGGGAGGGATTGACCATGAATATTTAAATTGTGAGGTTCTGGTTATATAGCGAATTGTAGGGGATGTGAGAATGGCGCATTTCTGAAGTTGGTAAGCGATTTCGTTGCGGTCAGTCCAAACAGCAAATGAGTTAAGGAAGTGATTTGTGTGATACAGCAGATCGTTAGGAGTGTTGGCGTGGATAATCGCAGTGATATTGTTGGCGTAAACGTTGATGTGTGTGTGTGTGTATTTTCAAGGGAAAAACATCATGCATGAAAATCGCGAAGATGAAGGGAGAGATGACAATATCTTGCAAGATATCTTTAGAAAGGACGTGCTCGGTGGACGTGAGACCTCTCTATTTCACAGTATTAATTAATAATAAGTATATCTATTTCACAGTATTGGTGAGGAAATCCTGAAGCCAAAGGAGTTACCTTTGAGCCCTTTCTGAATGGCTTTTTGAAGAAGACGGTGCTAGACAAAGTCATAGTCATGGCAAATATCCAAGGTTACGATATTCAGATGTTGGTTGGTATTGCGAAGGGTGTGATCGTAGGATATTATGTGGGTTAGGAGGTCCCTGTTGCCTTTGCTAGATAGACCACCAAGATGTTTGTAGATAAACCAGTTATTTGAAGCGGCTAAGTTCAGGGCCGGATCATCGCATAGACAAATGAGACAAATGTCTAGAGCCCGGTTTTTAGAAGGGCCCGGTCGAACTGTCTATTTTGAAAAGATTTGTAAATAAGATAGTTTACTCTTCTGTTGGACAACTGTATAATACTGGTAAAACTAGTAAAATATTATATTATTTAAATATTAACCAAAAAGGTTAAATTAAACAAGTAAAATGGCAAAACCGTATTTGGGACAAGACTATGTCTCGGAGACACTACTAAGCGGAATCACTTTGACGCTCAAAGCAGATCTCGTTCTCATTCTCCAATCTTCTTCGGTATCGCTGCTTTTGGACGCGATCGTTCAAACTTTGCCGGCCACAACCACGAGGTCGTCCACGATGCATTTTCGATGAAATTAACCTATCCAATTTCGAAATTTCTCTCCATTGCGCGTCGGCCCGGATTGAATTTTTGTCGATGCCTAACGAAAATTTCCTGTCTTTGAAAACTAATCGTGGCTATTGTATCGTCCAAAATTATTTTTTTTATTTTGCACAAATAATATACAGTTTAACCCGATTATAACATAAAATTTTTATCGGTCCCACGATTTTACTATACTAGATAATGTTAAAAAACCTACTTGTAACAACATAAAACCCTGCTTTAATGTCATATTTGAAGCACTCCCAAATTGACAAAATTAGATTACAAATTTTATTTAACAAAGAAAATACTATGTGTTCAGTCCTAGAGTCAGAGTCCATTTCTTAGAACGACTGTGGGTGGTACTCTCACCACCTTACTTTGGTTTGCCTGTTTGTAGAGAGAGTCGCTATTTTGTATTTTACTTTGACTCGGTTCTCGGTCCCCTGAGTACCTGGAAGTCTGGATTTTTTTATGCGCACATGATTTGGGCACTTAATACTCTGTGCCAAATTACAACTCCTGACATGTACTCCTTCATACCTCTAAGCTGGTAACACAGCAGGCAGTACGATTTCATAAACGAGACATAGACTTGTTGACAATTAACATTTTAAGGTAATATTATTATTGTACAACAACTTTTGTTAGACATTTAATAAAACAAATTTCAATTTTTGAAATTTATAAACAAACTGTTCAAACTTTTCTAGAAAAACTAAAATTTATTGTTGTGTATTAAATATTTTTTATTAATGAAAATTTAAGATTTGTTTTAGTTTTTTCACATTATTTAGTTTTGTTTTATTTATTGTTTTATATTTTTTGTGTGCTATATTTCTTGTGAGAGAGCCGGGGCCCGGTAAGAAGAAAATGTCTAGGGCCCCAAAGTGGGTTAATCCGGCCCTGGGCCCATTTTTCGCTCCTACTCCACCATTGATTCCTGAGAACATTATTCCTAATATTGAGTTGCTCATAAAGGGTATGAATATCACTAAACAAGATTACATCAGATGGAAGACAAGGTTCTGGGCAGAAAGTGAGAAGCAAGGTAACAAAGAAGAAAGGTGGTTCAACAAAAGCATAAAAGAAGCAAGAGATTGGCTACAAATGAATGATATTGTGCTCATAAAGGCAGATAAATCCAAGGGTATAGTGCTCCTCAAACGAGAAACATATAACCAGAAAATAAATGAACTCATCAACAACACAGAATGTCTTATTGCTCCTGATAACTATTTAGAAACATTACAGCAAAGAGTTAGGAAATTCATGTTTACTCCGTTAGCGAATCATTTGAATATGGAAAGAGGGATGATTCGAGCACCAAGGGCACCAAGAATCTTTGCATTTGGGAAAACACACAAACCAGGATCGCAGTTACGCCCAGTAGTAGAAAAGTGCAATGCACCTACTTTCGGTATAGAAAAACGACTGGTTAAATTTATACGAGAAAAAATCAAGAAGTCACCCTATTCAATAAAAAACACACTACAGTTGGTGCAGAAACTAGAAAATATTACACTTAAAGATGAGGAGTTTATGACTGTCTTAGATTACAAGGCCTTATACCCATCGATTAAATTACCTCCTTGCTTTTGTGCCTTGAGAGATTTTTTTATTCGCTAACATCAAAAATGCTATTAAATAACAAGCACATTTTGGAATTAACTGATTTGATTTGCCATACATCGTTCTTCGAATTTGAAGGAAAAACATATCTGCAAGGACGGGGCGTACCAATGGGTAGCCCAATGTCAGCTGTTCTTTGTGAGTTGGTGCTAAGAAAGCTAGAAAGTAATATCTTACCCTCTTTCCAGAATGATATTTATTTTCTCATAGTATAGGGTGTCCCAAAGGTTTATTTATATATATATTAATCAAGTATAAATTTATTTTAAAACCTCCAGTCCCCCTACATGGCTGATCTGAATCTCTGACTTCCCCCCTCTTTCCCAAAATCAAATTCCATCTGAAAGGTCATCTTTGAACTGTTTACAATATTCAAATCATCATAACAGACCAGCTAACAATGTATTTTCAGTTCAAGACTTCTAACGTTGCTAAAAGAAGTGGAAACAATCCTCTGAATGGAACTACTTTAAAGAAAACAATGTTGATTTGTACTTAAGTTACAACTACTTGCGTTACATTGGTCATTACTTTTCTGTCATACCATATTGTAACTATAGATATTGTTATCAGTTGGCTAGTGTTATCAGAATTATCAAGTTCAACAACAATAAATTAACTTTATAAACTTTGTTTATTGTAATCAGAGCTTTGGTTGCAATTTTCGTTATATTCAGGTAAAAAGACATTTTTAAGTTATCTTTTCATGCTATCAGCTTATAGTGTGTAATTATCAGTTATTAGCCATCTTAATCAGTGTTTTAAACATTAAATATTAATAATTTTAATTATTATTTTCTCATAGTATAGGGTGTCCCAAAGGTTTATTGTTAATAACTTTATTTTCTTATTTTAATTTAATAATTTTCTGGTTTCAGAGTAATTAATACAATATAAAATTGAAATCTAAATTATAAAATTAAATTAAAATTAAGAAAATAAAGACACGTTATTAACAATCAAAGTATGCATATATTTTTAGGGATATCTTGCAGTTTAAATTGCTAACATTTCACTTCTTACTTCAATTATAAGCTGAATAAATTACAATTAATCTATAATAATTATAATTAATAAATGTTCAAGTTATACATTTTTAATTGCTTTAATATATCCTTTTAGTAGCAGAGTTTATAATAAACCAAGGTTGTCACTAACTATAGTCTTATTCACTTGCCCTAGTTAATATTATAATGTTAATGCTCAACTTAGTGATATTGGATTTTTATATTTTATAATTCTGCTTTTTCAAACTTTTACAAATAAAAGAACTAAAAAAGATTAAAAAGATAACATTAGCAGATTAAGAAATGAATGAATACATATGAAAATCCATATCCACAGGTCTAATTTTATGATCTCTACTTTCTTCTTGTCCAGTTGCCTCAAAAGTTGCAATAAAAAATTTTTCCTCCATTTTAGGTGATAAGACAAAGGATAAATTAAACAGATTTTTCTTCAATTAGTAAAAATCCTTATGAAGTTTTTTCTACAAGTACAAACTTCTTCAATAACAGTTTCTTGTCTCAAATGTATTCACATTAGAATTCCTCAAACACTAAATTCATGGAGATATCGATTCTAAAAGTAAAAAATGTTTGTTTCTCTAAATATTTTTATTTAAGATAATGAAACAAAACTTATTTTACAACACATATGATACCTTAGCTATTTTTCTATGTAGTCACCATATAAATTTAAACATTTGTCATATCATATCACCAGCTTTTCTATGCCTTCTGCACAGTCAGTTACCGCCAAGTTCTTGAATCAGTCATTAATGGCCTCTTTCAGTTCATTGTCATTTCCATAGTGATTCCAGGCCAGAAAATCCTTCAATTTTGGGAAAAGACGGTAATCACTCGGAGCCAAGTCTGGGCTATAAGTAGGATGTTCAAAAACTTCCCACTTAAACTCTGAAGCAAGTTCTTTGTCAATGCAGCAGCATGTGGACATGCGTTATCCTGAAGCACAAGGCCTCTGGACGACAATCCCCTCCGTTTGTTTCGAACTGAAGCTTCATTCCTCAAATTACCATAAACTGCACTTATCTGTCTGTAAATTTCAATAGGGAGGACTTTTTTTGCATTCAAAAAGCATATTACACTACAAACCTCACACTTAGCAGGATCTTTAATTTTGTCACACATTTCAAAGTCACACTATAAACAGTAAACAATCATTGCAGCTCTCTGTTAGTGTCAGACTGGCACAAAAAATGGAAAGGTCCATGACGCAGCAGTGGGGGTGGTGGGAGAACTGTGCAGCTCTTCAGATCAAAACTTTCTTTTCTTTTAGAATGACCCTTGTATGTGAAAACTTAGCACACTGTTTCCAGGAACATCACAATGACACTTTGATGTTTAATAAGCTTGTTTATTAAGTTACAGCAATGCAACATTTGGGAGATCTGCCTGGGGGGTACCTTCCAGGAAGTCTTAAGGGTAATTGGCCCCTATTCATGTGTTACAGATGTGAAGAAAACCCCAAAAAACTCCACATGGCAGCTCATCCTGGCAAGGTACAAACCCACAACTGAATTCTCAGTGTTCAGGGAATGGAACTGCATGGCAATTGGTGCGTTGATGTTTAATAAGCAACTTTTATTACTGGTATGCATTTTGGTTATGAAGACCCTCTTCAGTCTTACACGAATATAATGGTAACTACAAACAAATATGAACATTTAATTAAAATGTAATCAAACATTTAAATTAAATTAACCAATATGTTTATTAACAAACTGGTTAAAAAATTTTACAGTAAACCTTACATGTAATAAAATTGATAATGTAAAATATGTGAGTGCGATATATATTAAAAATTTATTCAAAAAAATTAAAAAACTAATGAGACAATATAGTATTATTGTTATGCCTAATCTAAAAATGAATATAAGTTCTAATCTAAAATTAATAAACAACCAAATGATAACATTAATACCTTACAAAAAGTGAAAGCAGTTTGTAACTGTAATCCACGCTTCACCTACTTGGGTGAAATAGAAAGAGCTTTAGGAATTTTAATTGCAGAACATATTCGGTCTATTAAATACAGTTATGTGAATTCAGCTGTTGCTAGCAATGCATTGTATTAAATTTGGTTGTGAAATCGAGAGAGATTCAATTAAAATTTTAAGATATGAAAATAATCCAATAGATCAACAATACTATGAACATCTTAAAATTCTAGATATCAGTAACAAATTTAAAATAAATAATATTAATGGTAGGAAAATCTATTCTTGAACAATAGTGAATGGCATTGATAACAATTATAGATTGGCATTCAGTGATAATTATGAATTGTTAATGAGCTAATCATGCTTATGGATATTCAGTGCTGTACTAATTATGCAGTTATGTAAGTTAAGTGATTATCAGATTTAATCTGAGTTTTTATTGTGTGTAATTTAAAGTCATTTGCATATTTATTAAATCTGACATTACTACCCAATATATAATAAATAACATTATGCTGGATTATTATAATAGATCTGCTGAAATTGTAAGGAATGTTTTATTATGGTGGTAAAGTTTATGAATCTTTTTTAGCTTATTATATTTTAATTAAATGTTCATATTTGTTTGTAGCTACCATTGTATTCATGCATAACTAAAGACAGTCTTTGCGACCGAAATGCATACCAGTAATAAGTTACTTATTAAACATCAACGTGTCATTGTGATGTTACTGGAAACAATGTGCTAAGTCTCCACATATATCTGCACGAATTTAGTGTTTGAGGAATCCTAATATACAAATTTCTTGTTTGAAGACTGCAATATCAAGGATGATTGATTTAGGTTATATTCCAAATGTTATAATATTAGATTCATTTAATTTTTAAAAAGTACTTTCTGTCAGATGATCTGAAAATGGGATTTGATCTCAAACATTTATATCTTTCGTGAAATATTATCTCATTTATCTTTCATTTTCCATAAATTTCATTATCTTATAAAATGTTTTTAGATTTAAATTTATAGCTAGAACAATTTATATAAATTTATTGTAATTTTAAATTATCAATAATCTATAGTCATCATCACTATGGTTTTAAATGTCATCACAATGTACTTTTTTTTTTAAACAATTATCTTGATTCCTACTTTCATTCTTTCATTATGCATTTTCTTCTGTTGTGTGCAGCAACTTTGCTAAATATATTAAAGATATTATGTACAGATTTTTTAAATTAGAAAATTTTTTTCTACAAATATCAATTAAATTGTATTTTTATACTGAAAGTATGAAAATTCACCATTGATTTTATATTAAATATCTTTAAACATTTCTTTAATGACCATTACATTACAACTAACTTTACAGGAGATATTAATGCAAGTATGTTCATTTTATTCATTTATTATACCGATTCTGTTTTTACATGAATTTTTAAAATGATTTTGATTTAATGCAACTCAATATTTTTACAGCATGAGTTTGTGATGTGTCACAATCTCATGCTATAAAAATATTGAGAGTTCCATTGCACCTTTTGTTTTTATTTTCATTTTATTTCAAATTCTGTTCTTTGTCTGTTGCAAAGCTTTAAATGTTTAGAGTGTTTAAATTTTGGGAATGTTATAGGTCTATTGCACGATATTAATGAAAGTCAAACACAATCACCGTAATGAAGTGGGCTATTTTTCTGCTAATATTAATATTCTAAATTATTTAATAAATATTGATTTAGTTATAATTATTAAATTTAATAAGAGATGGCACCTAACACCTATCTCTAGTACAAAATTACTTAGAATTTAATTATTAATAGTAGCAGAAAAATGACATGATTCATTACAGCAATTGTTTGGCTTTAATCAGCAAACATTTTCATCCATTTTAAATGAATATCCTCAGGCTAAAGTTTTAAAATACTACTACATGATTTTGAACAATCTGGTTCGTATATGTCATTGCCTGTTGACTGGTGAAAATGGGTCCAATATTCTAAAATAGAACTTTACTATTTTTGAACGAACAAATTTGTATATTTGACTGCCTGCTGATTGATGGAGAGAGTTAAACTTGTGTAAATGCCAATGTTTAAGGTGAATGGAGGTATAAATAACTAAATGCTTACTGGAAATATTAAATAAAAGTAAACAAACACCTTTCTCTATTCCAGCACACTTTTAATGCGTTGAAAAACATTTTCGATCATTTTAATCGATCATCATCAGTTCAAAATTCGAACTATATAACACACAAAGTATTCGAAAAAGTACAAAAAAACCACGGAGAAGAAAAACCTTGGTGATAACCGCTTGGAACAACATCTCTCCGCCACAGTGCTTAATTGATTCTTTAGAATACGGCCCATTCAGGGCCGGATCATCGCATAGACAAATGAGACAAATGTCTAGGGCCTGGTTTTTAGAAGGGCCCGGTCAAACTGTCTATTTTGAAAAGATTTGTAAATAAGATAGTTTACTCTTCTGTTGGACAACTGTATAATACTGGTAAAACTAGTAAAATATTATATTATTTAAATATTAACCAAAAAGGTTAAATTAAACAAGTAAAATGGCAAAACCGTATTTGGGACAAGACTATGTCTCGGAGACACTACTAAGCGGAATCACTTTGACGCTCAAAGCAGATCTCGTTCTCATTCTCCAATCTTCTTCGGTATCGCTGCTTTTGGGCGCGATCGTTCAAACTTTGCCAGCCACAACCACGAGGTCGTCCACGATGCATTTTCGATGAAATTAACCTATCCAATTTCCAAATTTCTCTCCGTTGCATGTCGGCCCGGGTTGAATTTTTGTCGATGCGTAACGAAAAGTTTTCGTTTTTGAAAAAAATAATTGTGGCTATTGTATCGTCCGAAATTATTTTTTTATTTTGCACAAACAATATA
>NW_019385128.1:0-141835 GCF_000671375.1 Centruroides sculpturatus | reverse complement strand
ACCAATCATCATACCTAAGAATTCCTCAGATCCAGAACATATCAAATTGGCAGCATTTCGATCATGGATTACAAGGGCTTACACACATTGTACCAGCATATATGACACTTATAAAGAATTGGAGTATATACGGAGCATAGCTGAGCAACAGGGATACGGAAGAAAGGCAATCGATGCACTGATAACAAGGATGCAAAAACGGAACCGGCAACAAAGAGCAACTGAACTAAGGGAAAGAATTGTAATTAATTACCATCCGTCTCTAAATAAAATTATTAAGAAAGTTGCCAGAAATAGGAATGTAAAAATAATTTATAGACGTAATCCTACAGTGTATAAGCTTCTAAGAAATGATAAGAAAAGATATGAACGTAATAGCATGACAGGAGTGTACTCGATACCTATGAAGGACCATAGATTTAACTCCGACCTAATATATATAGAAGCAACTATGCGGAACCTGAAGAAAAGGATTGATGAGCACAAATACTCAGTAAATAGGAGCCTTGATAGCATGGTCCTCGCAGTGTTTGCAAAGCAACAAGGAATTGAAGTATACTGGGATCAGGCCGCAATTATTAAACCTACAAGATCAATACAAGTGGTGAAACACCTGGAATAAGTTGAAATACACAAGGCGCATACTTGTGTATTTCAACCGCGCAGTGCATCAACTACAGAGATGCCGAAAGTTTATCAACAGCCTGGAAGTCCTTTTATGATAACATAGATTAACTATTGCAACCGCGTAGGCAGCGTTATTAATTGTTTTTATAATATTAATTGATATATAATGTTGTTATTTTTAATTACTTAGGTTTAATCTATACGTTTTATAAGTACGCGCATGCGCTTTAGCGTTAAATTTTTTTGTATTTTTTCGAATACTTTATTTGTTATATAGTTCGAATTTTGAACTGATGATGATTGATTCAAATGATCAAAAACGTTTTTCAACGCATTAAAAGTGTGCTGGAATAGAGAAAGGTGTTTGTTTATTTTTATTTTGAATGGAGGTATATTTTTCCATGCATTAGGGAAAGTGTCATCATCCTTAAAGCCAATGGCCTTTTTTGTCAAAACTGCCTTTTATATCTCCATCAGTTCAAGATAGCAGAGTTGTGTTTATTAATGTTCAATGGAAAATCCTGGACTTGTACAAATGGACCTACACATTGGTATCCATGATATGTGATGAGAGGGTGGTGGAGTAGAGGCTCTTAGATATGTACGAATAGTGTTCCTTTGAGTAGAAGCCAATTTGTCTGCTAGTGGCTCTCACATACTCCAACTCTTTGTTGAATCTCTGGTCTGTGAAGGGGATGGAGCAGTAAATGTTGCCATTCATTTAAAATGGATGAAAATGCTTGCTTTTCAAGTGAATGGTACTTTTGATGGTTCTTAGATTATTGATTTGGGTACTCTTAGAATGGGTTAAATTTTACAATCCTACAATCTCTTCTACATCATACTTACTTCTGCTCCTCATACAAGATCTTGTTTGTGAATGTTGTGTGTTTGAAATTTGCATATTGAAACACTGATTGTATTGGGTTGAACTGAAAGTTCGTTTGGGTATTTACATAAGCGGCTCAGTCATGCTTATCAAGTTTTAACTTGTTTAGGTTAACATTACGAATATTTGCATATTTATTATGTAAGTTTAATTATAGCTATTTTTTAAAATTTTCTTATCTTTTAACTTTTAAGGAAAAAAAAAAAAAAACACATTAAAATAGAAGATAAAATGATGCATTTTCGACATCTCATGCTCTATTATTTCTGAAAAGGAAAAAATGCGACAAAAACTCAAAAAAAGATATGTGCTGTTATATGGGGAGGATGCAGTTACTGACTGAACAAGCCTGAAATTCTTTCAAAATTCAGGAGGGATATTTTTCTCTTGAAGATGCACCTCGGTCAGGTTGGCCTTCAACCATAGATGAGTCCATAACAACTTTAATTCAAAATGATCAGCATAAAACAACACGAGAGATAGCTGACATCTTAAAAATATCCCAAACATCTGTTGTCAGACATTTGTCTAGCCTTAGATGCACTTCCTGTTATGATGTTTGGGTTCCCCATCAATTAAGTGAATGGAACCTTATTAAGTGTGTTTCTATGTGTGATTCACTTTTAAAATGCAACGAAGACGATCCCTTTTTAAAGCAATTAATAACAGATGAAAAATGGATCGTTTACAACAATATTCAATGCAAGAAATCTTGGAGTAAGCCAGGTGATCCTCCAGTGCCACAACCTAAAGCTGGTTTGCATCCCAGAAAAGTAATGATTTCAGTTTGGTGGGACTGGAAAGGAGTTCTTTATTATGAGCTTTTACCTAACAACCAAACAATTAATTCCAATAAACATTGTCTCCAACTGGATGAACTAAAGGTTGCAGTGCATCAAAAATGTCCAGAACTTGCAAATCAATAGTGAGTGGTATTCCATCATGATAACGCAAGACTGCATATATCATTAAACGTCCACCAAAACCTCTAGACTTAACTGGGATGTTTTGAGTCACCCTATATATGTATATTGTTCTCTCAAACTATCAACTTTTTCATTCATTGCAGAATAATTTAAATGGCATAGAATTTCAATCTTTAGAAGGTATCAAAACTCACATTGATAATTTCTTCAATCAGAAACTCACCCAATTCCACACAGATGGAATTATGAAACTATCCGTCAGATGGTGTAAAGTTATCAAACAGAAGGGTGAATACATAGTGGATTAAAAATTTTTATTTATTTATTTCAAAACAGTATATTTTATTTCTTTCTAAAAACCAAATGAACTTTCGGTTCAACCCAATACATCATTTGTTACTGCACATGCATGGTGGCATGATTCAATTGTGTTTCAATTTAGTTTTCCAAGGCATTTGTATGTGAGAGTTTAATTTTTCTATTAGTGATATTTTCAAAAAAATAACAATTATGGATATTTATTAGCATTTATGCACAACTGTTGATATTATCATGATGTTGCGAGGAAAATATAAGGAATTATGCCTAAATGAGAGGATTTCTTCTGATGTAAAATTCACTGTGAAAATGGGTCTTTTGCCTTCCAATATTTGTGAAAAATGTAAAAGGATGAGGTCCTTGAAACTGCAAGTCAGTATGAAATATCTTGTTGATCGTTGTTCTAAATGCAGCTAAATATCAACCGAATGCTGAAAATCTATTGGGCTAGTTTAAGGCTAATCTACAGCCAAATTTGTTACGTAATTCATTTAGTAATTAGCCTTAAACTAGCCTGATAGATTTTCGGCGTTCGGTTGGTATTTAGCTATATTATATATCGGGTATTATATATACATTTGGTGATCCACCAAATGTATATATATTTTGTCTTTAGTATTAAACTTAATATTAAGTTTCCTAAGTCTTTTGTCTATGAACTTTCTCGAACTTTCTAACGGTCTTTCCTCCCTGATGGTGGTAAAAACGTTTCTGAGTAATACAACGGAAAACAAGGGTGTGGAAGAGACCCCGAGGCAAGTCAGAGAGAAGAGGGACATTCTGAAGCTAGCGTTCGAAGGAGACAGACAGGTAGAGAAGGAAGTCCTGGTCGTCGAAACCGGAGAGAAACTGAATGATCTGAGAACGTTGGGAGAGAGAAATAACGGAAGAGATGAAAGGAAGAAAAATCAGCAAAAGTCTTTACCTGCATACTAGCGAAGTATAAAGGAAGGAAGGAAGGAAGGAAGGAAGGAAATACGGGTACCCCACCAGCAATTTTGTCTTGTTCTTATTAATCTAAAATCTTAATTTTAACTCTTTCATTCTATATTTCTTCATTAGTATATAAGTTAGGTTAAGGTAGGTTAAGAAAAATCTTGCATTGTCACGAAAAAAACCGTGTCACTCCCTTGTACCAATAGAAGTATACGTTACGGAAATCATATATATTGGAGTTGGGATCCGAAAGAACTTTGTATATGTAAAACTGCACGAGCCGACAATAAAAACTTTTATTGTAGACAACTTTCATTGTATTGTTCGTCCACGTGCTCACCACAATGGTAACAGCTGAAAATTATGACTTAAAACTTTTGTTACATTTTTTTTTGATAATTGATAATATAAAATATACTTTTAAAAGATACCATTAATTCTAAAATGAGTATATTATAGCTCTTTCCTTGATAAAATCAAAAATCAACTAATAGCAATGCTTTAACAGAATCAATAAGAAAGATTAAAATGCTCTTGTGAGTGCTTTTCAGTAGCAAGCCAATTTTCAGGTAAGAAATGTTCAAATTTGTTGTCACAGCATCCATTACTANTCATCTGGAAACCATTAAACGCAATGTTTCCTCTTATCAATTGAGCAAATTTTTTAAGGCATGTAATGATGTTTGTCTTCATAATCTGACAAGTTTGAAAATAGGTGGAATAGGTAAGACTTTCAAAATAGATGAGATAATAATTTGTTAAAGGAAGTAAGTATGAGAAAGGAAGGAAAATAAAAGGAACCTGTTGGGTTGTGGGAGGTGTATATTTTGTCACTCACATTAATGAAGGTTTGAAGAGACTTTAAGGTGGGTTATATATAAGTTTGTTATCCTGAAACTATGTCTAAGTGGTATCCTGATGAGTGGAAAGATATTTACATATAGACAATTTGGAGGGTCACAAAATTGGACATAAAACAGTCAAACACACTGAGCATTTTGTTCATCATGAAACTGGAATTCATACTCAAAGGATAGAATGTTTGTGGTCATATCTAAAGGACCGTAAAAATGTTCCTAAGCATTTTGTTGAAGAACCGTCAGATTCATATTTGTATTCTTTTATATACAAGAAGTTGATGAAATGGTCTGACTTTAGTCCAGGCAAAAGGGTGCACAATATATTACAGCATAAACTAAATGTGTATCCTGGTTATGGAAGGCAACAAGTTTGGAAGGAGCCAGAATGAGTGCTTGCAGCACTAAAAGGCAAAGAGAGGAAGGCCAAAGATGATGATCCTCTGGAAGGCACTTCTACTGCATTTTTAACAGTTTGACAAATGGTTATGAGTCATATGGTAAGTGTATTTCAAGTGTTTTTTGTTTTCCTTTTTATTTTAATTATTCATAGTTTAAACATATATGTAAAATTAGGTGTGCTTTTTTGTTTTAAGAAAATGTGCTGTATCCATGGTTAGAATGAGGTCATGTGATCTAGAGCCCAAATGGATACTCTCGGTCACTCACGTTACCTTCTCTTTGTCTAGGTCTCATATGTACACCAGAAGTGACTTGTGACATAGGAGAGATTGTAGGATTTTAAACTCTAATCTCACAATGATTATCTATTTTGTGAAATAATAGGAATTATAAAAAAAACTTTTCAGACATGAAAATTATACAATAACCATACAATACATCTGCTGGAATTTAAGGTAACTCTACAGACTAACATTTTTGAACATGTTGAACACCATTCTTCATATTTTTACAGTTCAAATTCCAAAATACAAATGTCATAACCAAAATTTGAATTAAAAAATATATACACTACACAGAACGTAAATCATCAGGCATTCCAATAGCAATTTAAATAAAATCTTAAATTCTAAACCACAAATATTTCACACACAATCAACCTTCAACAACTACCAATTCTACAACCATCGAATGCAGTAAAAACTTCTTTATTCAAATGTTTTCAATCATCAAACATTCTTCTCCAGGAAATTACATTCTAAAAGAATGAACATCTGACAGTTTTCTCTTCATTCAACATTTACATAAAATTCTTTTCAGTTCACACTTTTGTATTTTGAAATGCAATCTCCACATTTTCAAAAGGTTCTCAAGTAGTGGAGTTGATACAATGTCCTGTTTTTAAGGACTAATAACTATCAATTTTTTTCTAGCATATACAGTTGAACTTTGAAGGTAAAAATTATATACAGTTGACCCCCCCATAACACTGTTGATAATCCCATTTTATATGAATTCCATGTTGTACGAGTCGCTTAGATTTACACATACATGTGCCGGGCTATGAACGGCTCACGTATTTGTAAAATCTAAGTGACTCATACAACATGGAATTCATATAAAACGGAATTATCAACAGTGTTATGGGGGGGCAACTGTATACAGTCAGGTTACTATAGCAAATGAATGTTATAATAAACAGTTATCATCAGTACAATCAGAATGCTACAATAAATGTTAAAGAATACTTTTGGTTGATGAAGCACCTCGTGCATGTCATGTCAAGGCCCTCCTGCTATGACTACAGCCTCAGTTGCCATCTTTGTTAACAGATTAATTTAACCTTACATACAATATCAGTTATTAATCAGTTAGCAATTAATTCTATTATATAATTTCAGCTATGAGCCAGCAAAATAGAGTGAAAATGCTAATTAACTTAGACATTAAAAGTGATATTTCCAAGCAAGAAAATGAAAAAGTGTGGGAGATCTAAAACCTGAATATGGTATAATCAAATCAATGATCAGTACAATTTACAAAAAGAAAAAAAAAGGAGCACAGGTTCTGAAAGGACTCTCTAAGTTAAGCAGTAATATCAAGAAATGGAAACTCTATTAGTGTGGATTAATGAAAAACAAATGGCAGCTGATAGTGTCAATATGATGATTTGTGAAAATGTCAATTAATTATTTAAAGAACTTCACACTATGGCTTCTAGTACAAGAACTGATATTGGAAAGGAGTTTTTGGCACCAAGGAGTAGTTTACTGGATTTAAGAAAAGGATTACAAAGTGTTGTGAGATGTGGTGGAGCCTTAAAGCAGACAGGGACACTGCTGAGCACCATTGAGAAATTTTAAAAAATAATTGGGGAGGGAAGAATTGTTTCCCAATAGGTGTTTAATTGCAACAAAAATTGGCATTTTATAGAAGAGAATGTCTTCCAGAACATATATCACAAAGGAAGTGACCATCTTGCCAGACTATAAGTCAATGAAAAGCTGGTTTACATTCCTCTTTTTGCCAATATTTTGGAATATTGCAAGGTCAAACTACTGTTGATATACCATTTAGAGAATCCCAGAGCTATTAAAAACATCAGGAAAAATTGGAGTTTTGTGACATTCTAATCAGAGGTGTTTTTTCTGACTGGGTGACTAAGGTGTTTGGTCCTCACTGTCTGTTATTAGTTCAGGGAGAAGGATCTTCCACTGAAGATTCTTTTGGCCACAAATAATTCTCCAGTCCACCCTCCTAATTTAATGAAAGATTTACCAGATGAGTTCAGTTTCATCAAGATCTACTCCTTGCTACCAAATACAATGCCTATCCTCTAGCCCAGTGATTCTCAAACTTTTTCGATCCACCGCCCCCTTTGTTCCATAAAGTTATACCCAACGCCCCCTAACTCATTTTCTCTTGTGTGAGAAAAGGATTGGAAATATTCTTAGGAAAACTTTTCTATGAATCTCACACTTTGTGCCCTTACTGTACATTGTTCTCATCATCTGGAAACCATTAAACGCAATGTTTCCTCTTATCAGCCCCAATTTTGCCTTTGGTCACCGTTCAATACCCTGCCTCTATCATAGATCTATTCATCGTGCCAGAAGGGGGCGTTATTGCTTACTTTGAGAAACGCTGAGCTAAAATAAAAGTCAATGTGTTAGAAATATTCAAGTTGTGACCTTCAATAAAAAATAAAAAATATATAAAATGTCAACATTTTATATATATTCCGTCGAATTTTTATATATAGAATTTGTCTGCCGTCGCCCCTCTATATTTCCTTAACGCCCCCCAATTCTCTTTGAGTCTTCTACTGCCCCCCTGAAAGCCTCCAGTGCCCACAAGGGGGCGTTATCGCCCACTTTGAGAAACGCTGCTCTAGCCTATGAACCAGCAGACAACTGAAAATTATAAAAAATTCTACACTAAGACACTGTTCAGAAAATGTTTTAAGGCCACATCTTCCAGTGATGTGATTTTTGAAAACTATTTCCATATTAGCTTGTTTCCATTCACTTTACTTCTGTTCACATTCATTTATGAACAATAAATATTAACCTTATATATTGACATCTAAACTTATGATTGCTATTCATGCAGAAGTTTCTGAAATAACATTTATGTCTTGTAGAAATAAGTCAAACTTATTTATTATTTTATTTCATATGTCTTTGGTAACAAATAATAGTAAAGTATAATATCAAAAAATGCAAAACAACAAATCTGGCAGAACAAACTGTCTCTTAGCAGTACTTTACTGCCAAAAGTAGTACATCTGGTCACTAGTATGGCTGATTTTATATATTTATTAAACATATCATTTAGTCAGAAAATTCTTAAACACAAACATATACATCAAATATATACATAAACAGCATGTAAATAAAATAACAATTATTTCTGTAGCTATGTTCTGACCTTGGTCCAGCATAAGATTTGGAAAAACTTGTATTTTGTAATTCAACAAGTCCAAGTCAAATATAGATTTCAAAGTCCAAGTTGGGGTTAAAATATGTCAGTTTCTGTTTATTGCATTATAGTATCTGTGATATATTCAAACGACAGAAAGAAAATTAACACTGACATGCACAAAAAACACCTTCCTCACTTACTCTAGCATCAAATGTTATGGCCGCATTTAGAGACCGTCCTCAAGTAAAAAAGGCTGATCCATTGATCAATGAATCAGCCTGCTTTACTTGAGGAAGGTCTCTAAATGTGCCCAAAACATTTATAATTTAGAATAAATGATGCTGAAGTAAATAAGGAAGGTGTTTTTTGTGCCTGTCAGTGTCAATTATGAACAGTTCTAGTATATTAATTAATTAAACAAAAAAAAAAATTTTATTTTTTCAAAACCGCAATGCAGCGTAATAATCAACACTTGGCATAACTCATTCGTTTATTTCAGTTTTTGTTGAGACACGTTCTTATTGGCATAACTCATTCGTTTATTTCAGTTTTTGTTGAGACACGTTCTTACACATGTTTCGAGCTTCATTTTGCCCCTCCTCAGTCAACTAGAAACATATAAAACCAACTTTATACACTGTGTATAAAGTTGGTTTTATATGTTTTATGAAATAAATGAATGAGTTATGCCAAGTGTTGATTATTACACTGCATTGCAGTTTTGAAAAAATAATATAAAGATACAACACGGTTTCAAAATATGAAAAAAAAAATCTATATAATTTTTAACAAAGTCCAAATAAAGTGAAGGTGATGGGTAATATGGCAATCTTTTCAGCTTACTGGCATTTAAACCTTCTTATAGTGTGATAACACCTAAACTATTTGGAAGAGTGAAAGTACACAAACCAGGTTAGCCACTCAGACCTGTATTTGAGAAAAAGTAAGCACCAACAATTACTATGGAAAGTAAATTACATGAGACACTAAGTGTTTTAAATATTGCTTCCCATTATATTGTAAAAAGCCCAATATTGTTCATTTCAACACTTTCACAGATTGAAGTAGAGGAGGAAGATGTTATCACTCATGGATTATGCTATTGTCTTCCCTTCTATTAAAATACAAACAGCTGTAGCATTAACTAAAGAGATAATTTGCAAAAAAATGCATAATAAGAATTGACATATTTAAAATAATAGTAGATTTCTTATACATTATATCATCCAACTTATATTTCAGCTAGAATAAAGAATTTTATAAACAAGAAGTGGGAATGCCAATGGGATCACCAGCATCAGGAGTCTTAGCAGAAATAGTGGTAAATTAACTGGAAGCACAGATAGGAAAGAAATATGATAGTGACATGAAACTAATGTTGATGATCTAATCATTATTTGGAACAATGAACACTCAGTAAAAAGATGACCAAGACAAAACCTTTCTCACTTGTTTCTAGCCTTTTATACACGTGTATAAATGTTTTCGCAAAAAACATATAACATCCAGATAGTAATTAAAACATTGACAGTGTACCTGAAGAAGGCCCATTAAGAAGTCCAAAAATGTTCATACTCATGTATAAAAGGCTAGAAACAAGTGAGAAAGATTTTGTCTTGGTCATCTTAAAATAGTTCTAGCTCCAAATGTATGGAAACTCGGTAGAAAAATTCATCAAGGCAATTAACAGCAATAAAGTGGTCATTACTCTCAAAATGGATCAAAAAAGCTCATTGAAAGTAAAATTTTTAGACATAACAGAATTTGTAGCAAAAAAAAACAATAGTGAACCAAAGTGTAAAGGAAGCCAGATACCATCAGTTCATATATTCACTGGTACTCTAATGACATTATAGCTCATAAATTGGAAGCAGTGTTGGGCAAAACTATAGCATGAATTTTAACACCATTAGCAAAAAAACATATAACATCCAGATAGTAATTAAAACATTACCTTGATCATACATATAAGTAGAACAGACAAGGAGGTGAAAGAAGTAAAAAAGCTGGGAATCTATGCAAGTGGATTAAGCAAAGCAAGTAATGAATTTTTATACACAGGATCAACTTATACATCTGTGAATTTCAGGGTTAAAGAGCATTTCAAATCCATTACCTGATACCTGTGAATTTTAACACAATGGGCCATACAGAAAGAAGTGGAAGTAGGTTGGAAACAAACTTAGAAGCTGGTACGGCATAAAGAACATAAGGATTATGGGCCAATGTTTCGTTTACACATTAAAAAAGCATTAAATTATCATCTTTAATGCACAGAACTAAATAGAAATGAACATCAGATGGAACAGAATACTGAAAACAAGAAATTGGGAGGATATAATTAAACATTTACAAGACAGAAAAATGAGAGAGTCAGTTTAATGTAAGAAAAAGTAAAATTTAATACTTTTAGCTGTTGAGAAGCAAAGTTAATACTTGCACGCATGGAGTTTGTTTTTACAAATTTAAAACAAAAATGTATAGTTTTAAATATCATTCAATCCTGAAAAATAGTTGAAAAGTTCAAATTTAGTTTGAACAGTGAATGATATTCATTAGAAAGCTAAAGCAGTCCTAATACAGGATGAAAATATTCCTTCATGGTAAATTTAAACAGCTGGCTACCTGAAATAAACATTTAATATAGATAATATGAAAATTTTTAAAAAATCTGCTAGTTGATTGTGAACAGATGTGGAAAGTAAAAACCACGCATGTATTGTATGGATGATTCTGCCAAAATATTGCTGTTTGAATTGCGTTGATTCCACACTTTCTTGATAATTGTAAAACAGGCTTAATAAATGCTTTAAACAATACAGTAAGTTTGCACTGCTGGCATTGTCTTACTTTAATTATATGCCAAATGAATTACTTTGTTAAAAATTTTTAAATTACTTTGGCAGGTGCTTTTATTGTCAGGAATCAATAAAACTATAATTTTCACTAACTGTAGGTCGTATTTACTTATCCCACTTATCATATGCTACTTAGTTATTATTATCAGTATAAGCAAATTACAGTAAGAATACGCAGATTCTATTATATTATAAATAGTAGAACGTATGTAAATATTTACACAGACATTTTTTAAATTTGTAATTTATAATAAAGCATTTATTTTAAAAATTTAAAATTTAATTACAGTAGAGCATCATTTATCCGAATCAATTGAGGACTGAGGTTGTTCGGATAACTTATTTTTCGGATAACCGATTATGTATGAAAAAATATATTTACTTATCCCGTGTTGAAATTTTTCTCCGATGCGTGTGTCGTTTTGCGTTGAATTTTCGCCGATGTTAAGCCTAACATATACTTTTTAAAATAATAATCGTGGCTATTGTATCGTTAAAAATTATTTTTTTATTTTTTACAAACAAAATAAATATATTGAAAAACATAAAAACAAAAAAAAAATATACTTTAGAAGTTGATCTAGTATCAAAAACGTTCAATTCAGCATGACACACAATCCTCAGAAAAGCACCATACAAAAGTGCCAATGCTGCCAGCTAAAACACACACCAACAAAAAAATATTGGAGTAGCCCAAGATATAGCCAAAGATTGCAGCGCCACAGCACTAGCGAAAATTAAAATTTGCCGACTGGAATGCTTTCGGATAATCAACGTTTCGGATAACCGACTTTCGGATAAACGACGCTCTACTGTATATGAAATTCAAATGTTATTTTAATTAATACATATTCAGTTAAGTTGAATTTATATGTATATATAGAAATTAAAAAGAGATGATAAAATACACATCTTTTTATTTGATTATTGATAATTGACAAGAGATAAATGTATGAGAATAAACTGTCAAATTATAGTGTTATATAATATATATGTTAAATACATTTAAATACAGTGTTTTTATTTATTTCTTTTAGTATAAATACTCTGTTATTCATATTAACATTTCATATTCATTGTTATTTCTAATTTTTATACATCTAGTGAAAAATAAAATCCTTAAATGTTCTTTTCATTTTAAATTTTTTAACAGTAAACTTTCTATTATAAATTATAATTTCTAATGAAATACTTCAAGTAAATATGCATAATACAAATGAAAGTAATGATAAAATATATCTACATTTTTTTTTGTGTGTAGATTTTCATTAAATTCTACAACTTATCAATTATAACTATTCAACATATTTAACATTCTAACAAAAAAGTTTTTTACTCATGGGTTGTACCCCTGGTACGTCACATCACTTTCCAATGTCATATACATTACTTAGGGTTGCTACATGACAGAAATGAAATAACACATTATTCAAAAATTCAATATTAAATTTTATTTGAAATTTAACAATATGATTTTTATACGATAGTACAAATAATTATTTTGGTTGTTATTGTTACATTAAATTACATTTTAATTAACAATTTTTGGATTAAATCTTAAAAGAATAGAACTTACTTTCCTTCAGTTAGAAATCGTTTCATTGGATGGCCAATTTTTACCAATAATTTTAAGTAGAAAACTTGTGAACTTTTTTATGAAACTTATTTTCTATTCAAGATAATTTCCATTCAAATTCAGCAGTATACCAATTCAATCGTTTTCTTGATGTTCCACATTGAATATACAGTATGCACTGTATATTCTGTACTTTTGTGACATTTCCATCTATTTGTGCATACACCAACACGACACATACATTTGTTTTGTTATGCTCGTATTTTCAATTTTTTTTAACTCTAAATATAACTTCATTATAATGGCTTTCTTGCAAAAGCTTTCAAAATATAATATAATATACCACATTCCTGCAGAATACAAACATCAACTTCAGATGCTGACAAAACTTGAATGACTTATCCATTCTCAACAACATGTTCCATAAACACAAATTCTCAGCCAAAGAAAAATTTACATATTAATACATAATATTAAACATTGAATGGTATGTTTGAGATCTTAAAAAACAGTTATCCTGAATGTATTCACGAAAATATATTCTTAAATGTTATTAAAACAAATTAACCTTAATTAAAACTTTGATTTGTGTGAAATCGAGTTAATTCATTTGGTCAACCATAAAAATTCGTCTACGTTGTTTTGTAAGCGATGTTTCAGAGCATAATGATGTAAGAATGGAAAGTGAGACATGACTTGATGAAGTATAACCCATAAGTATCAAAGATTCTCTTTTACTGTTTCATTTTTGTTTTAAGTTTTGTTTAATTTAAAGTAATTATAACCTTGTGAGAAAAAAAACTAAGTGAAGATGTAAGCTAAGATTTTAGTTTTTGCAATTTTTCTCTTGACGTGGCCAGCTAGTTAATGAACCACTTCCTGAAAGTAATCATAGTATTTCATTTTCGGACTTATTCTTACTCTTTGTAGCTTCAGTTAGAATGACTAAGCTTCAATAAAATTTTCAATGTTATTACTTTTCCAAATTATATAAAATTTTATCTAAATATTGAATCAAATCCAATGAATATTCACATAACTCAACAACACAATAGTTTGATAGTCATTACTTCAACATTGGTTGTCAATTTATTGTCACAATTATAACATATTATTTACATACAATATATTTAATTACAAAGAAAAAGGTGAATTAAGTTTTAGATGTATTAATAAATAAAAACTTTTCTACTTACCTGCATCTGTAAATAATCTCTCTTCCACTTGGGCACTTCACATTAGATTCAGTTATTTCTTATTGCCAAGTGAACTTGTTAAACTAGATGAGAATTTTTCTTATTTCTCATTTTATAAAATGCTTGAAAGTTTCTATGATCCTATTACAATTCCATGACAGCAGAAAAATAGTTATGATCAATATTGTTTCTGTTGTGTGGATGCAACCAATATTTCTTTTGTCCCTTACAGATGAACTGCCATATAGTGGCAATGTTATTCTTGTCCAAAGACATTTTAAAACTAAATAAAAAATTAAAATTATTTAGTTGATTTAGTTTGAGAATGATACTGTGATTGGTTTCATTCATTTCATTGACTAAATTGCATGAAATTTGTTGGAAAAATTGGTGCATGGCTCAATGAAAATTATTTTTCGCTTAACTGTTTTTCCCTTTTTTTTTTTTTTTTAAAGATGAATAAAACTACATTATTAAATTGACATTACATAATTATTGGTTTAGAATCTTCGAAATTACTATTTTGATTCATTCATACAGGAACTAAACCAGTAATTCCAAAATTCATAATGGTAGTTGAATTCATAAGCATAATTAAAAAAATAATAATAATAAAATATTTGAAAAACTGATAAAAAACGAATTTACATATTAACAATTTTTTATATTTTATTTTATTTTACTATTAATAGTAATTAAATAATAAAAGATCAATTTAAAACGAAAATATTGACTTAGTAAATATAAAGAAAGAGAGAAAACAGAAATTTAATTATTTAACAAAGAGAAAATGTCTATATTCTTTATATTTTGTATCTGATTTTATTAATTTTCTATTTAAGAATAATTTTTATCAAATGTTGTGTTTCATAAATAAAGAGAATTGTAAAAATAAATGGATGTTTGCAAAACACTAAATACATAATATTTTTAAGTATATTCATAGGTATATGTATATTGCATAATCATTAAATTATCCGGAAACTGGTGGAAATTTCAGAATATATTCATCGTTTTCTGAAAAGTCTACCATTTATATTCTATCATCTTATAATTATTTAAATTTAAGACATTTGAATGCTTCAGTGAGTTGCGGTATTTCCGCAATGTATTGAAAAACCTATTACATGTTATAGAACTGTATTGCAAATTAATTAAATAGGAAAATAATATAAATAAAATTAACTATTTACGTGAAAATCAAATGCATTTATTTTTCAAAATGTTTTCAGCATATTATCTTAAGATAATAAGTAGTAATAATAATAATCTTAAATGTAATTTTACTAGAAAATTTGATTTTCAAAATATATTTTGCCTATTAAATTAAACTGATTAAAGAATATCTTAGCTGAATTCATGAATCCAATATGCAAACAGTTTGTTAATGAATAATAATGACACACACCGAAAATATTTAAGTAAAAGTAATGGGCCAAAAGATTTTTGTATTTTTAATTCATCTTTTAATTTTAAACAATTAACAACAACTTTATACAACTATCTAATTTTAATAAGTAAAGAAATTTAAGACTTATTTCATAAGACTTTAAAACCCATATTCCATGCTTGAAGATATTTATACACGAAACGAAATGCCATCATCTGAAAGTTACAGATTATTCCAGTCATTGATTTCTCCAAAATATTCATTATAAAGAAATAAGTGTAAAAGAAAAATGATAACTTGAGATTAATAATAATCATATCCAGATCAGGAAATAAAATCTGATTTTGTTATGTAATATTGTCAGGATTACTAAATTAATTAATTTAATAAATATATGCTGTTTTTTTTAAATTATACTGTTCTAAAATGCATATCTGAAAATTATTTTCAACATAATCATTAATTATGCTAGAATTCCTTATGAAAACAATGACCTAAAAATCATTTTATGCTGTGATTTTGTGCACATTATTTCTAAGATCTGAATCCATCATAAAATTAGATTTCCTGATTCTTCTTTCCATTAATATAATTATGTAAACTATTAAACTGAAGCCTCAATCAGCTTAAATATCTGTACAAAATCCTTTACTATATTTTCTTTATTCTATCTTTAATTGAGTATATAAATAATGTATCATTATGACTCATATTAAAAAGGAAAATTTAAGCTATTATAAAATGCAGAATAATTTTAAAACACTATTTAATATATGAAGTTTGGCATTTTTGATTTTAAACAGATCAATAAGCCCTATAATGGTTTTAATACAATAAGCCATAGCCTGATTTTAATAGCCAAATGTGTCTATAAACAGATTATTTTAAATCAGTTATTAACATTTATAAATTAGCTTAATTCCAGTCTAAAAATAATCACAGCTTTATAAATTTGAGTCTTCCTTTGGCTCAATCTTTTCTATAATTTAAATTATTTAATTAAAATTCAAAATGATTGATCTTAGCATGAGATAATGATTTAACTGTCTATCTTTAGACTTAAAGACTTATTTTATACGATTTAACTATTTAATTATTAATTAAGTTAATTAATTAATTTAATTTTAGTCCAAAAATAATCCAGTTTTTTAAATGTTTGATTCAACAGGGAAGGTAAAAAGTTCCAATTCAGGTAATTGCCAACAACGAAAGGTCTGTCACGAATGTGTACACTTTTATTAATGAAACTAATTCATTGTATTAAAATACTCTTCAATATTAGTTTTTAAACAGTTTTAATTATAAAATGTGATTTGCAAACTTATGTTTTCTGATCTGTTTATTTACTAAAATATCTAAATGATCAAAAGACAAAAAGAGTTTAACGAAAAAAAAAATTGTACATACCGTACATACATAAATATATATATAAAACAAACAAAATCCTATCTTAAAAATATCAGGAAAGATCTACACTCCTGTAGATGAATGAAAAGAAAATTGCAATAAAATATACATTTGTATACATACAATTAAATAATTTTTTAATAAATGTTCTTGAAATAAATTTTGATTAATGTTTCTAGTTTGATTAAAAAATAATTAGAAGTGTTAATCAAAATTACGATAAAATATTGTTTGTTACACGATATAAAACGAGAAATTGTTTTAAATTTAACAGTGATGTCAGGATATTTTTTTCATTTTCGGTTGAAAACAATTTTCTTTAAATTTTTCAGTTTTAATTTTATTTGAATCAATCTGTGCAGAATGTTCAAGAAAATTTAAATTATCGTATTTCAGTACAGATATTATTTTGTAAGAGAAAAACTGAATATACATTATAACTTTTTTTTAAGCAGTTAAAATTTTTCATTTAATAAATTGATGATGTATCACATTTATATTAACATGATATCAAATTATGGAATTAAGAAAGTAAAAAATCAGACATTGTTTAATAGCACAAGGAATTTGAATATGAATAATTTTAATAAAAAAAGTAACAAAGTAAAATAAAGAGCATTTTATTAGATTAACTTTATATAGGGTGGTCAAAAAGTCATTATCTAACTATATAACAAATGATAAAAGAGATGTACAGTGACTTTTTGATCATCCTGTGTTATAGAACAAATCTATTATGGAAGAAATTGCACTATTTGATAATTTGAATATATCATTTTTTTGGACAATATGACTATAAAGAAGCTAAAAAATTATTTGAAAATGAAATATATTTTTTTTTTATTACTTTTCTGTGTGTAAAATAACAACAACTTATAAGCGATACAATAAAAATGAAAATGAAAATTACACTAAAGAATGTGGCAAGATATATATTCAGATAATGATTTATCATCATTATTAATTTATGATTTAATCAGAAAAATGATGAAAATATACAGAGTAAATAATATACAATGGTTTAAAATCTTTTGATGGAAATGAGGCTATCTTATAAAATAAATTCCTTTCATAATTATGTAATTTTGAAATTTTAAATTACTACTCAGATTATCAAATAATGAATGCATTGGTTTTATATGTATGTACATCTTTCTGCATTTTTATGTCTTACTAAACATTCAACAACAAAAAAAATAATAATAATAATTCAAAAAATTTAATTGTATTCAATTTAAAAAAGTAATACTAAATTTTACAAAAGAATTTTAAAAATATTTTCTTTGTCAAAAACATTTTATTTTAATGCAGAAGGAATTACAGAAACAAAAGCTGAAGAAAATAAATACGATTAACATTTACCTCTTTCCCTCAGTTCTTTAAGTGTTGATGCCATGACAGCCTTCCTTTTTTGTCTGTCACAGCTCCATACTTTGTATGGGCGCTGTTTTGACTCCTATAAAATATGATATAATCTTAAATTTTAAAAGGCATATTGTTTAAGAAAATTAATTCTAATAATTATTTTTAAAGTTTAGTTTTCATTTCCTTTATTATTTTCATTTTCTATTATTACAAAAATTATAACAATAAATGTTCAACATATTAATGTTCCAATTATGATACTTCAATAGTGTTACAAAAACAGTTGGTAGGATTGTAAATTATTATTACTAAAATAGTCAAAATATTGTAATATATTTGTATGATTAAAGTTTTAAATTTATAAACTGATTTATAAAAACCCAGACTGATCAAATTATAGAAACAGATGGATTATTAGGACTATTTTGCTTAAAGATTGATAATTGACAGGTGAAAAACTGTAACTAAAAATAAACAAACTCTTTACATTAGGAAATCCCTTTAACAATATTTTAATCCTTTTGACTAACATTTTTAAATTGCATCATATCTTCACATTGTCAGTCCAATCTTTGTTTCTAGAGCTATTAATTTAGATATAACCATACCAGTCATTCCCTGTGCACGACTTTAGCACCCATGGCCTTCCACAGCTCAACCAGCTATTCTTTTAGTCTCAGCATGATGTGTGTATATATATATGTGTGTGTGTGTGTGTGTGTGTGTTGTAGTTGATGCAGAGTATGGTAGCAAGGTAAAGAAATGAACAGCTTGGTTGGTCCCTAGGAGTGCACCACAATATTCTCAACAACACTTTCCCTCATTCCAAGTGGATGCTTACTAAGTTACAGACTAAGGTGTAATAATGAATGTGACCTTGATACATGACTTATAAAATTTACTTCACATTTAAAAGTCTTAGCATGTTTTGGGCAGTGTAAGCCTTTTATTAAAAGAGTGGCAGATATCTTATTTGTTGGAATAAATGCAATGTTTATTCTTTCTCGTTCAATGCATTCACGTACGAAATGATGTCTTATGTCTATGTGTTTGCTCCATGAGTGAAACATTGGATTTTGAGCAAGCAATTGTGCCCCAATAAATGATTAATTTGGATCTATTGCTTCTGAAGAGTTCATCAAAAAGCTCTTGTAGGTATAGAGTTTCTTTAGTGCATGTATTTGGCCTTGGAGCTTGATAAGGCAACTGTGCATTGTTTTCTTGATTCCCATGAAATTGGTCCACCAGCAAGCATAAAGATGTAGCCAGAGAAGGAATGGCAATTGTCTATCAATGCTCCCCAGTCAAAGTCTGAGAATCCTGTATGAGGCTCTCCAGTTATCTCAAATGTCAGGCCAAGATTGATTGTCCCTCTTAGATATTGAAGGATATGTTTTGCTGCAGTCCAGTGTGTGTGGTCATGTTGAGTACTGGCCCAGTTTGCTTATTGCATGTGCAATGTCTGGCCTGGTGCAGGTAGAAAGATAAAGAAGACAACCAATTAGTTTTTGAAATGAGAATTTCTTCATTTCCTGAACTGATGGATCTTCAGGTCTTTGAAGTTTTGAGTTTTGGTCAAGAGGAATTGCAACTGGTTTCGATTTTTCCATTGAGAAATGTTCCAAGATTTCCTTGATATATTTCTTTTGGCACATGTGAATTATAGTCTTCTCCTCCTCCTTTTCTCATTGGACAAATTCAATGCCCAAGCAATAGTGAAGTGGTCCCAGGTCTTGCCTGTCAAATTTGGACAAATTTGGAGTCTTCTTTAGTTTGACTTTTTAAATTTTGTCACACGATGCAATTATGAGGTTGTCGACACAAATGATGACAAAGGTTAAGTTCTTCTGTTCAATTCAATCATAGACACAGGGATCAAAGTTTAATGGTGTTAAGCCTAGTTATTTGAGTTCATCAACCAGTCATTTTATACCATAGGAGACTTGCCTGTTGTAGACCATAGAGAGCATTTTTAAGTTGACAGATTTTCTTGTCTTCATGGATAAAGTGCAGCATTTGTTCTGGTTTGGTTTGAATCTGTCCATTTGAGCTTTTAATTATATCTTCTAGGATTATTTCGATTTGGTCTGGCAGGTGCATGAAAATCTCCTGATCAATGTTTCCATTAAGGAATGCTGTTTTCATGTCCAACACTGAAATTGGTTGATGAGTAAATGCTGTTTGGCTACAATGATGAGGACAGTTTAGATAAAGTTGATCCTTGCAACTAGTGCAAAGGTTTCATGAAATTGATTCCAGGGTGCTGAGCGTAACCTTTCACTATCAACCTTGCCTTTCATCTTTCAAAAGTGCCATCTACATTGTATTTGTTGCTAAGGACAATGCAGCAACCTACAATATCTCTGCCAGGAGGGCGGTTGGTGATGTGCCATGGTGCCATGTATCGTTTTTGATGATAGAGATGAACTCACTTCTGATTGCATCTTTCCATTCTTGAGCTAGTGAGCTTTAAAGAGCATCCTTGATGGAGATTTCAGTGTTGAATGCTATAGGCAAATCCTGTTGTATCATTCCCTTGTTGGACATTTTCTTGGATTAGTTCTACATTCTGTAAATATTGTTCTTCAGTTTGGTGTTGCAAATTTGATTTAGTCACTACCATTTTGAAAAGTTTGCAAGGTCTACCTTTCAAGCCAGTTTTGATTTGGTGTGGATGACCTGGACCACTCTTTAATTCATGATCCCTGTGGATTTCATTTCCATTGCTGACTTGTTGGATGGCTTGACTGGTGTTCTCTTCCCCTTATTCAATGGTTAAGGATGGAGGTTTGGTTAACTGAGTAATCACTTCATAACAATCAGCTTCTTTTTCTTGTGAAGAATGTTCTCTGGAGATGAATCCTTTAAAATTTTCATTTGACGTTTTCAGTCCAAAGAATTTAACATCTTGGGTTGCAATTACCTTTTTCTGAGTTGGCATCCAAATTCAGTAGGCTTTGGATTGCTTGGAATAGCCAATAAATATTTTTTTTTCAGTATGTTATATCCATATTACCATCATTAAAATATCCTTCAATTCCTTGATTTAAAGTTTTACAAAATTACTCTAACAGACAGGGAAACAGACATTCTTCAATTCTATTGATCATCAATCAAACAAACTTATTTCAAATCTGTTCTAGTCATTTGATTTTCACCAGTGTTTAGCATAACTTGCCAATTATTTGTGTTATTTTTGATAATTTTAAAAATTTAATTAATGCTTTGTTAATGTATTTTTTCCATTTCAAAAAATTTGGGTTTTATAACTTAATTCTTAAATTTATATCATAATAATCATTATCAGAAGTTTCAAAAGATAGTAACAAGAGAAATAGTTTCGAAATGGTGGTATTAAACTAGAAAAAAATGTTAAAAAAACAAAAATCACCTTCTTAATCTTAGCAATGTATTTATTAAAATTAAAAACATTTTCAATCAGTTTGACTGACCTTCTTCAATTAACAGCAATATAATCAACGGGTTGATATTCACACCAAATACTGTATGGTAGGACGAAGAAATCACTGAGATCAGTATTATATGTTCGTTTATCGCAAGTATAGTATACTTGCGTATCGTATCATAAGTATAGTATCACAAGTATACTGTAGTACAAAGTAGGATAAAAAAATCACTGAGATCAGCATTATATGTTCATTTATCGCAAGTACTTTCGATGATCCTATTGTCATTGTTGTCAGGCAAATACAGAAATTTAATAAAAACAAACAGAAATAATTCAATAAAGAGCAGAACACATATAATTCAAAATTAAAATTTTTGACAAGACTGTTAGGAACAAGCAACAAATATTCAAATGTGTTCGAAATTAAACGCGCAGTAAGTTACATAATATTTACTTGGGAGAAAGAGAAAGATGCAGCAATAACGTTCTCAGATTTGCACATATGTAAATCTCCTAAAGGACCACAACTCTCAGTCCACTACAAATCTAACATGGTTCCACATATTATTCCAGCAGAGGCTTTTCGGCCTTTATGATATGTTAATGCTGTCATTGCCACCCTCATCAGACGAGTTTTCTTACTATCATCTTCACAAGCACTAGTGAATATTGAATTAGACAACATTATAAGTAAAAATAATAAGTTTTACATGGCCAACGATTATCTAATATTAATATAATAAATATAAGTACGNCACAATCCTCAGAAAAGCACCATACAAAAGTGCCAATGCTGCCAGCTAAAACACACACCAACAAAAAAATATTGGAGTAGCCCAAGATATAGCCAAAGATTGCAGCGCCACAGCACTAGCGAAAATTAAAATTTGCCGACTGGAATGCTTTCGGATAAACAATGTTTCGGATAACCGACTTTCGGATAAACGACGCTCTACTGTATATGAAATTCAAATGTTATTTTAATTAATACATATTCAGTTAAGTTAAATTTATGTGTATATATAGAAATTAAAAAGAGATGATAAAATACACATCTTTTTATTTGATTATTGATAATTGACAAGAGATACATGTATGAGAATAAACTGTCAAATTATAGTGTTATATAATATATATGTTAAATACATTTAAATACAGTGTTTTTATTTATTTCTTTTAGTATAAATACTCTGTTATTCATATTAACATTTCATATTCATTGTTATTTCTAATTTTTATACATCTAGTGAAAAATAAAATCCTTGAATGTTCTTTTCATTTTAAATTTTTTAACAGTAAACTTTCTATTATAAATTATAATTTCTAATGAAATACTTCAAGTAAATATGCATAATACAAATGAANATTTCATATTCATTGTATTTCTAATTTTTATACATCTAGTGAAAAATAAAATCCTTGAATGTTCTTTTCATTTTAAATTTTTTAACAGTAAACTTTCTATTATAAATTATAATTTCTAATGAAATACTTCAAGTAAATATGCATAATACAAATGAAAGTAATGATAAAATATATCTACATTTTTTTTGTGTGTAGATTTTCATTAAATTCTACAACTTATCAATTATAACTATTCAACATATTTAACATTCTAACGAAAAAGTTTTTACTCATGGGTTGTACCCCTGGTACGTCACATCACTTTCCAATGTCATATACATTACTTAGGGTTGCTACATGACAGAAATGAAATAACACATTATTCAAAAATTCAATATTAAATTTTATTTGAAATTTAACAATATGATTTTTATAAGATAGTACAAATAATTATTTTGGTTGTTATTGTTACATTAAATTACATTTTAATTAACAATTCTTGGATTAAATCTTAAAAGAATA
Source organism: Centruroides sculpturatus (assembly GCF_000671375.1). Lineage (NCBI taxonomy): Eukaryota > Metazoa > Arthropoda > Arachnida > Scorpiones > Buthidae > Centruroides > Centruroides sculpturatus. The sequence goes on along the minus strand of NW_019385128.1, from coordinate 118,390 downwards.
GAACTTACTTTCCTTCAGTTAGAAATCATTTCATTGGATGGCCAATTTTTACCAATAATTTTAAGTAGAAAACTTGTGAACTTTTTTTACGAAACTTATTTTCTATTCAAGATAATTTCCATTCAAATTCAGCAGTATACCAATTCGATCGTTTTCTTGATGTTCCACATTGAATATACAGTATGCACTGTATATTCTGTACTTTTGTGACATTTCCATCTATTTGTGCAACACGACACATACATTTGTTTTGTTATGCTCGTATTTTCGATTTTTTTTAACTCTAAATATAACTTCATTATAATGGCTTTCTTGCAAAAGCTTTCAAAATATAATATAATATACCACATTCCTGCAGAATACAAACATCAACTTCAGATGCTGACAAAACTTGAATGACTAATCCATTCTCAACAACATGTTCCATAAACACAAATTCTCAGCCAAAGAAAAATTTACATATTAATACATAATATTAAACATTGAATGGTATGTTTGAGATCTTAAAAAACAGTTATCCTGAATGTATTCACGAAAATATATTCTTAAATGTTATTAAAACAAATTAACCTTAATTAAAACTTTGATTTGTGTGAAATCGAGTTAATTCATTTGGTCAACCATAAAAATTCGTCTACGTTGTTTTGTAAGCGATGTTTCAGAGCATAATGATGTAAGAATGGAAAGTGAGACATGACTTGATGAAGTATAACCCATAAGTATCAAAGATTCTCTTTTACTGTTTCATTTTTGTTTTAAGTTTTGTTTAATTTAAAGTAATTATAACCTTGTGAGAAAAAAAACTAAGTGAAGATGTAAGCTAAGATTTTAGTTTTTGCAATTTTTCTCTTGACGTGGCCAGCTAGTTAATGAACCACTTCCTGAAAGTAATCATAGTATTTCATTTTCGGACTTATTCTTACTCTTTGTAGCTTCAGTTAGAATGACTAAGCTTCAATAAAATTTTCAATGTTATTACTTTTCCAAATTATATAAAATTTTATCTAAATATTGAATCAAATACAATGAATATTCACATAACTCAACAACACAATAGTTTGATAGTCATTACTTCAACATTGGTTGTCAATTTATTGTCACAATTATAACATATTATTTACATACAATATATTTAATTACAAAGAAAAAGGTGAATTAAGTTTTAGATGTATTAATAAATAAAAACTTTTCTACTTACCTGCATCTGTAAATAATCTCTCTTCCACTTGGGCACTTCACATTAGATTCAGTTATTTCTTATTGCCAAGTGAACTTGTTAAACTAGATGAGAATTTTTCTTATTTCTCATTTTATAAAATGCTTGAAAGTTTCTATGATCCTATTACAATTCCATGACAGCAGAAAAATAGTTATGATCAATATTGTTTCTGTTGTGTGGATGCAACCAATATTTCTTTTGTCCCTTACAGATGAACTGCCATATAGTGGCAATGTTATTCTTGTCCAAAGACATTTTAAAACTAAATAAAAAATTAAAATTATTTAGTTGATTTAGTTTGAGAATGATACTGTGATTGGTTTCATTCATTTCATTGACTAAATTGCATGAAATTTGTTGGAAAAATTGGTGCATGGCTCAATGAAAATTATTTTTCGCTTAACTGTTTTTCCCTTTTTTTTTTTTTTTTAAAGATGAATAAAACTACATTATTAAATTGACATTACATAATTAATCATAAGTAGACATTTGTTAATACAATATTTANACGAAACGAAATGCCATCATCTGAAAGTTACAGATTATTCCAGTCATTGATTTCTCCAAAATATTCATTATAAAGAAATAAGTGTAAAAGAAAAATGATAACTTGAGATTAATAATAATCATATCCAGATCAGGAAATAAAATCTGATTTTGTTATGTAATATTGTCAGGATTACTAAATTAATTAATTTAATAAATATATGCTGTTTTTTTTAAATTATACTGTTCTAAAATGCATATCTGAAAATTATTTTCAACATAATCATTAATTATGCTAGAATTCCTTATGAAAACAATGACCTAAAAATCATTTTATGCTGTGATTTTGTGCACATTATTTCTAAGATCTGAATCCATCATAAAATTAGATTTCCTGATTCTTCTTTCCATTAATATAATTATGTAAACTATTAAACTGAAGCCTCAATCAGCTTAAATATCTGTACAAAATCCTTTACTATATTTTCTTTATTCTATCTTTAATTGAGTATATAAATAATGTATCATTATGACTCATATTAAAAAGGAAAATTTAAGCTATTATAAAATGCAGAATAATTTTAAAACACTATTTAATATATGAAGTTTGGCATTTTTGATTTTAAACAGATCAATAAGCCCTATAATGGTTTTAATACAATAAGCCATAGCCTGATTTTAATAGCCAAATGTGTCTATAAACAGATTATTTTAAATCAGTTATTAACATTTATAAATTAGCTTAATTCCAGTCTAAAAATAATCACAGCTTTATAAATTTGAGTCTTCCTTTGGCTCAATCTTTTCTATAATTTAAATTATTTAATTAAAATTCAAAATGATTGATCTTAGCATGAGATAATGATTTAACTGTCTATCTTTAGACTTAAAGACTTATTTTATACGATTTAACTATTTAATTATTAATTAAGTTAATTAATTAATTTAATTTTAGTCCAAAAATAATCCAGTTTTTTAAATGTTTGATTCAACAGGGAAGGTAAAAAGTTCCAATTCAGGTAATTGCCAACAACGAAAGGTCTGTCACGAATGTGTACACTTTTATTAATGAAACTAATTCATTGTATTAAAATACTCTTCAATATTAGTTTTTAAACAGTTTTAATTATAAAATGTGATTTGCAAACTTATGTTTTCTGATCTGTTTATTTACTAAAATATCTAAATGATCAAAAGACAAAAAGAGTTTAACGAAAAAAAAAATTGTACATACCGTACATACATAAATATATATATAAAACAAACAAAATCCTATCTTAAAAATATCAGGAAAGATCTACACTCCTGTAGATGAATGAAAAGAAAATTGCAATAAAATATACATTTGTATACATACAATTAAATAATTTTTTAATAAATGTTCTTGAAATAAATTTTGATTAATGTTTCTAGTTTGATTAAAAAATAATTAGAAGTGTTAATCAAAATTACGATAAAATATTGTTTGTTACACGATATAAAACGAGAAATTGTTTTAAATTTAACAGTGATGTCAGGATATTTTTTTCATTTTCGGTTGAAAACAATTTTCTTTAAATTTTTCAGTTTTAATTTTATTTGAATCAATCTGTGCAGAATGTTCAAGAAAATTTAAATTATCGTATTTCAGTACAGATATTATTTTGTAAGAGAAAAACTGAATATACATTATAACTTTTTTTTAAGCAGTTAAAATTTTTCATTTAATAAATTGATGATGTATCACATTTATATTAACATGATATCAAATTATGGAATTAAGAAAGTAAAAAATCAGACATTGTTTAATAGCACAAGGAATTTGAATATGAATAATTTTAATAAAAAAAGTAACAAAGTAAAATAAAGAGCATTTTATTAGATTAACTTTATATAGGGTGGTCAAAAAGTCATTATCTAACTATATAACAAATGATAAAAGAGATGTACAGTGACTTTTTGATCATCCTGTGTTATAGAACAAATCTATTATGGAAGAAATTGCACTATTTGATAATTTGAATATATCATTTTTTTGGACAATATGACTATAAAGAAGCTAAAAAATTATTTGAAAATGAAATATATTTTTTTTTTATTACTTTTCTGTGTGTAAAATAACAACAACTTATAAGCGATACAATAAAAATGAAAATGAAAATTACACTAAAGAATGTGGCAAGATATATATTCAGATAATGATTTATCATCATTATTAATTTATGATTTAATCAGAAAAATGATGAAAATATACAGAGTAAATAATATACAATGGTTTAAAATCTTTTGATGGAAATGAGGCTATCTTATAAAATAAATTCCTTTCATAATTATGTAATTTTGAAATTTTAAATTACTACTCAGATTATCAAATAATGAATGCATTGGTTTTATATGTATGTACATCTTTCTGCATTTTTATGTCTTACTAAACATTCAACAACAAAAAAAATAATAATAATAATTCAAAAAATTTAATTGTATTCAATTTAAAAAAGTAATACTAAATTTTACAAAAGAATTTTAAAAATATTTTCTTTGTCAAAAACATTTTATTTTAATGCAGAAGGAATTACAGAAACAAAAGCTGAAGAAAATAAATACGATTAACATTTACCTCTTTCCCTCAGTTCTTTAAGTGTTGATGCCATGACAGCCTTCCTTTTTTGTCTGTCACAGCTCCATACTTTGTATGGGCGCTGTTTTGACTCCTATAAAATATGATATAATCTTAAATTTTAAAAGGCATATTGTTTAAGAAAATTAATTCTAATAATTATTTTTAAAGTTTAGTTTTCATTTCCTTTATTATTTTCATTTTCTATTATTACAAAAATTATAACAATAAATGTTCAACATATTAATGTTCCAATTATGATACTTCAATAGTGTTACAAAAACAGTTGGTAGGATTGTAAATTATTATTACTAAAATAGTCAAAATATTGTAATATATTTGTATGATTAAAGTTTTAAATTTATAAACTGATTTATAAAAACCCAGACTGATCAAATTATAGAAACAGATGGATTATTAGGACTATTTTGCTTAAAGATTGATAATTGACAGGTGAAAAACTGTAACTAAAAATAAACAAACTCTTTACATTAGGAAATCCCTTTAACAATATTTTAATCCTTTTGACTAACATTTTTAAATTGCATCATATCTTCACATTGTCAGTCCAATCTTTGTTTCTAGAGCTATTAATTTAGATATAACCATACCAGTCATTCCCTGTGCACGACTTTAGCACCCATGGCCTTCCACAGCTCAACCAGCTATTCTTTTAGTCTCAGCATGATGTGTGTATATATATATGTGTGTGTGTGTGTGTGTGTGTGTTGTAGTTGATGCAGAGTATGGTAGCAAGGTAAAGAAATGAACAGCTTGGTTGGTCCCTAGGAGTGCACCACAATATTCTCAACAACACTTTCCCTCATTCCAAGTGGATGCTTACTAAGTTACAGACTAAGGTGTAATAATGAATGTGACCTTGATACATGACTTATAAAATTTACTTCACATTTAAAAGTCTTAGCATGTTTTGGGCAGTGTAAGCCTTTTATTAAAAGAGTGGCAGATATCTTATTTGTTGGAATAAATGCAATGTTTATTCTTTCTCGTTCAATGCATTCACGTACGAAATGATGTCTTATGTCTATGTGTTTGCTCCATGAGTGAAACATTGGATTTTGAGCAAGCAATTGTGCCCCAATAAATGATTAATTTGGATCTATTGCTTCTGAAGAGTTCATCAAAAAGCTCTTGTAGGTATAGAGTTTCTTTAGTGCATGTATTTGGCCTTGGAGCTTGATAAGGCAACTGTGCATTGTTTTCTTGATTCCCATGAAATTGGTCCACCAGCAAGCATAAAGATGTAGCCAGAGAAGGAATGGCAATTGTCTATCAATGCTCCCCAGTCAAAGTCTGAGAATCCTGTATGAGGCTCTCCAGTTATCTCAAATGTCAGGCCAAGATTGATTGTCCCTCTTAGATATTGAAGGATATGTTTTGCTGCAGTCCAGTGTGTGTGGTCATGTTGAGTACTGGCCCAGTTTGCTTATTGCATGTGCAATGTCTGGCCTGGTGCAGGTAGAAAGATAAAGAAGACAACCAATTAGTTTTTGAAATGAGAATTTCTTCATTTCCTGAACTGATGGATCTTCAGGTCTTTGAAGTTTTGAGTTTTGGTCAAGAGGAATTGCAACTGGTTTCGATTTTTCCATTGAGAAATGTTCCAAGATTTCCTTGATATATTTCTTTTGGCACATGTGAATTATAGTCTTCTCCTCCTCCTTTTCTCATTGGACAAATTCAATGCCCAAGCAATAGTGAAGTGGTCCCAGGTCTTGCCTGTCAAATTTGGACAAATTTGGAGTCTTCTTTAGTTTGACTTTTTAAATTTTGTCACACGATGCAATTATGAGGTTGTCGACACAAATGATGACAAAGGTTAAGTTCTTCTGTTCAATTCAATCATAGACACAGGGATCAAAGTTTAATGGTGTTAAGCCTAGTTATTTGAGTTCATCAACCAGTCATTTTATACCATAGGAGACTTGCCTGTTGTAGACCATAGAGAGCATTTTTAAGTTGACAGATTTTCTTGTCTTCATGGATAAAGTGCAGCATTTGTTCTGGTTTGGTTTGAATCTGTCCATTTGAGCTTTTAATTATATCTTCTAGGATTATTTCGATTTGGTCTGGCAGGTGCATGAAAATCTCCTGATCAATGTTTCCATTAAGGAATGCTGTTTTCATGTCCAACACTGAAATTGGTTGATGAGTAAATGCTGTTTGGCTACAATGATGAGGACAGTTTAGATAAAGTTGATCCTTGCAACTAGTGCAAAGGTTTCATGAAATTGATTCCAGGGTGCTGAGCGTAACCTTTCACTATCAACCTTGCCTTTCATCTTTCAAAAGTGCCATCTACATTGTATTTGTTGCTAAGGACAATGCAGCAACCTACAATATCTCTGCCAGGAGGGCGGTTGGTGATGTGCCATGGTGCCATGTATCGTTTTTGATGATAGAGATGAACTCACTTCTGATTGCATCTTTCCATTCTTGAGCTAGTGAGCTTTAAAGAGCATCCTTGATGGAGATTTCAGTGTTGAATGCTATAGGCAAATCCTGTTGTATCATTCCCTTGTTGGACATTTTCTTGGATTAGTTCTACATTCTGTAAATATTGTTCTTCAGTTTGGTGTTGCAAATTTGATTTAGTCACTACCATTTTGAAAAGTTTGCAAGGTCTATCTTTCAAGCCAGTTTTGATTTGGTGTGGATGACCTGGACCACTCTTTAATTCATGATCCCTGTGGATTTCATTTCCATTGCTGACTTGTTGGATGGCTTGACTGGTGTTCTCTTCCCCTTATTCAATGGTTAAGGATGGAGGTTTGGTTAACTGAGTAATCACTTCATAACAATCAGCTTCTTTTTCTTGTGAAGAATGTTCTCTGGAGATGAATCCTTTAAAATTTTCATTTGACGTTTTCAGTCCAAAGAATTTAACATCTTGGGTTGCAATTACCTTTTTCTGAGTTGGCATCCAAATTCAGTAGGCTTTGGATTGCTTGGAATAGCCAATAAATATTTTTTTTTCAGTATGTTATATCCATATTACCATCATTAAAATATCCTTCAATTCCTTGATTTAAAGTTTTACAAAATTACTCTAACAGACAGGGAAACAGACATTCTTCAATTCTATTGATCATCAATCAAACAAACTTATTTCAAATCTGTTCTAGTCATTTGATTTTCACCAGTGTTTAGCATAACTTGCCAATTATTTGTGTTATTTTTGATAATTTTAAAAATTTAATTAATGCTTTGTTAATGTATTTTTTCCATTTCAAAAAATTTGGGTTTTATAACTTAATTCTTAAATTTATATCATAATAATCATTATCAGAAGTTTCAAAAGATAGTAACAAGAGAAATAGTTTCGAAATGGTGGTATTAAACTAGAAAAAAATGTTAAAAAAACAAAAATCACCTTCTTAATCTTAGCAATGTATTTATTAAAATTAAAAACATTTTCAATCAGTTTGACTGACCTTCTTCAATTAACAGCAATATAATCAACGGGTTGATATTCACACCAAATACTGTATGGTAGGACGAAGAAATCACTGAGATCAGTATTATATGTTCGTTTATCGCAAGTATAGTATACTTGCGTATCGTATCATAAGTATAGTATCACAAGTATACTGTAGTACAAAGTAGGATAAAAAAATCACTGAGATCAGCATTATATGTTCATTTATCGCAAGTACTTTCGATGATCCTATTGTCATTGTTGTCAGGCAAATACAGAAATTTAATAAAAACAAACAGAAATAATTCAATAAAGAGCAGAACACATATAATTCAAAATTAAAATTTTTGACAAGACTGTTAGGAACAAGCAACAAATATTCAAATGTGTTCGAAATTAAACGCGCAGTAAGTTACATAATATTTACTTGGGAGAAAGAGAAAGATGCAGCAATAACGTTCTCAGATTTGCACATATGTAAATCTCCTAAAGGACCACAACTCTCAGTCCACTACAAATCTAACATGGTTCCACATATTATTCCAGCAGAGGCTTTTCGGCCTTTATGATATGTTAATGCTGTCATTGCCACCCTCATCAGACGAGTTTTCTTACTATCATCTTCACAAGCACTAGTGAATATTGAATTAGACAACATTATAAGTAAAAATAATAAGTTTTACATGGCCAACGATTATCTAATATTAATATAATAAATATAAGTATGACGTTTTTACAAAAAAAATTTTTGTTTCAGTCATTTCTTTCGTTGTTCGCACCATCAGCAGTTCATAAAAATCACAAATACTCACGGAGACGACCTTCCTTTTTAGGCTACTGCGCCCGTAGTTAAAATGCAAAAATGATAAAAGTTAACAACATTAGTTTCATTGTTTGATTCAGGATCTAATTACACTTTGGTTCATTACATATATCCTGACTATGACATTATAATAAGATATCTAATGAAAAGTCAGCAGGATTGTTTTAGTATGTAATTTTTCCAGTTCACATCTGTTTTTAAATATTAGTTTTTAATTAAATTTATATAATTATGTTACAGAGAAATTAAAAAATACAATACAATATTTTGTGAATAAAAATTTGTTTAAAATTGAAATTTCTTTTGTCTGTTTAAGTGTCTTGAATTTCGTATGCCATTATAACTTTTTTTGAACAGAAGCAATAGCTGTAATGAATGATCAAAACAGAGAATAAAAAAGTTCAATCACTAAGTTTTGATTTTTGTAATTACTTCAGAAAACTCTCGCATAAAGTGTATATCTTTCAAATTTTGGAAGATTTCCAGAATATGGTCTGACATGTTCTTTCTAATGTTCAAATTAAACTTTTATTCATAGTGATAAGATTTGAAAGAATAGGATTTCTGTTAAACGATACAATTTTTGCATTTATTCTGGTTAGTGTAAATTTTTTTAAGTGTAAAATGATTGATATAGAAGATCTGTAATTAATTTATATAAAAAGTTAATTAATTAAACAAATCAAACTACTAATAATTTATGGAGTCTGGTTTTCATTTTGATAAAATGTTTTTTGAGACTATCTCAGCTTCCAATTAAAAGTTGTTCTAATTTGAATATATTGTATCAATGTAAGTGAGAACTTTGATTTTTTTAACATGAAACATTAAATATGTTGAATTGTAATCTGTTATGAGATTTACATCTTAGCTAATCTAAAAGAGGTGTGTGTTGTTTTACGTAATTAATTTATTTTAACTTTTAAATTCACATAAATAACAATTCTATTCTTTGGAAACTTTGAAAATATAAACTAGATTTGTAATTTACGTTTTTTAAAAGATTTAATCCTGATGATAAACAGAAGAATTTGAAAGGGTCTAGTTATAAGATTTTATAGAATAAATTCTATTGAAACAATTTTTATCTTGTTTATCATGTTTTGTTTCAAGAATATTTACTTTCTTGTACTGTTGATGTGCCAAAGTATTTTCTTTGCTCTGTTATTGATATATGGATGATACTATTATGCTTTGAACTGCAAAAAGAAGTCAATTACTATGGCAGGCAAAAACATTATATCAGTTTCATATCTCATGAGGAGAAAAATGATTTTGGTATATTAAATTCTTAGAATTTAAAAATAACCAGTTTCAGATTTAGAATTTTCCAAATTCCAAAAGCAGTCTATCTCTTAATCTTCTCACCACATGTATCCTTTTCAAAATAAACCTTATACGTTATCAGCACATTGTTCCATCATTAGATATGATGATAAAAATTTTTTTAAATGTTTATATAACTTTTTATTTTTCATTTCCATTGCTGACTTGTTGGATGGCTTGACTGGTGTTCTCTTCCCCTTATTCAATGGTTAAGGATGGAGGTTTGGTTAACTGAGTAATCACTTCATAACAATCAGCTTCTTTTTCTTGTGAAGAATGTTCTCTGGAGATGAANCTCTCTAGCTTAATTAATTTTTGCATATATAGTTAAAAATATCATTAATAAATGTGTTTCCTGTTGCTGAATTATTTCATTAGAATTTATATATGATGGTTACATCTCATTGAAATTAAATAAATAATTCAATTAAAATACACAAATTGATGATGACATATTAAAATAAAATTAATTTAAAATATTTTTTGTCTTAATATATGTTGAAGGCTTCAGAAACTGAATGAGAGACAAGTATTTCATTATTTCTATAACATTTCATTGTGTATTTATCAATTTTGGTTCAAGATGCTGATTTTAAAAAATTTTAATATTTATAATAATGACAAAAAAAAATTAAAATTTTTTATCAGAACTAAACTGCTACAAATACAAATCACATCACTATACCAGTAATATCCAGCACAAACTAAAAAATAATGAAACAATGTTTTCGATGATTTTTAAATTGTCATCTTCAGGTTAAAAAAGTCAAATGAAATTCATGTTACTTTAGAAAGGAATGGAACAAAAATTTGATTGGACGAAAAATGCAACGTGAATAATGACGAAACCAAATATTATTTTTTAAGTAATAAGATTTAGCTTATAGCTGTACTTCAAAAATAGATTTCCATGCTTTGGAGAATGTTTCGGCATCTCTGTAATTTATGGCCACGTTCCGAAAATTAACTTTGTATATTGAGTATCTCTACATGTTTCAGAGTAATACACCCTAGTAGGAACTAGACCAAACTTGTTTTGTTGAGAAGTAATTTATAGTGTTTTCAGATACAAATGTCACTAACACTGTGATAAAAAAGGCCCTTTTGGATAGAATACTGATGATTCTTGATATGCTTGTAGAGATCTAGTCATTACTTCTACAGAGACCCATTTTTTGTTGAATCTGTTATCTATAATGGTGATGGAATACATTCCAGATGAATTCTGTGCATTGATAGGGTCTTTGGCATTTTGTAATATAGAAAAAACCTAACTGTATTCTCTCTATGGCTTGCAGGGATCTGTATGAAGATCCTATGTATGACAATTGCATCTTAAACGGTCATCTTGTACTGGGATAAGGTATACACCTGTTTCTTTTATATCTGTGCTATCCTTTGCATTAGATAAGAGGAAGAAAACATTGAGTTTTATCTTATAAGCTAACACCAAATTTAAATCCCTAGGAATCTTTCAGTAAAGTTGATGCAGGGATGGTTCATAACTACACGATTAAAGTCCCCTCCATTAACATGTGTTCTGGTGGTATTTAAATTACATTGATGTGTGAAAGCTAGAGTATTGATTAAAGAATGACTGTACCCCATCACAGCTACTATTGATATTAAATGATAATGCAACAAACAAAAAATTGATTCTGTATTTAAAATAAATGAAGAAATCATAATTATAATTTCTTATATTAGAAAATCCATTTTTTATAATCTCAACAATATTAAAATTCAATTTATTATTAAGTATTATTATAATTAATAAGATTAATATTAAGAATTAAATTATAAATAGTAACATATACAATAGACAGTATTTAAAAATTTAAATGTATTAAAATTATAAATTCTTAAAAATATAAAGTTATAATAAATTAAAAATTTGATAACACAGCAAACAACCTAAAATGTACTGAATAAATATTAAATAATTAAACAAATATTCTATAAATTATAAACTTGTAAAAATTATAATGAATCAAAATTTCTAAAAAGTATAAAACAAATTAATAGCACAATTTTTAAAGAAAAAATTTATCACAAAGAAATTGGATAAAATTTAAAATTTTTAAATCAAACTCCAATATGTATGATACTTTGGAGTTAGATTTCAGATTGCTGTATGTATGTATATAAAAATTGTACATAAAAGTTAAATTGTACATACCTTCTCCATTGCAATAAATGCAAATCATGTTAAGAGATAAATGTACTTCAGGTANCTGTGCATTGATAAGGTCTTTGGCATTTTGTAATATAGAAAAAACCTAACTGTATTCTCTCTATGGCTTGCAGGGATCTGTATGAAGATCCTATGTATGACAATTGCATCTTAAACGGTCATCTTGTACTGGGATAAGGTATACACCTGTTTCTTTTATATCTGTGCTATCCTTTGCATTAGATAAGAGGAAGAAAACATTGAGTTTTATCTTATAAGCTAACACCAAATTTAAATCCCTAGGAATCTTTCAGTAAAGTTGATGCAGGGATGGTTCATAACTACACGATTAAAGTCCCCTCCATTAACATGTGTTCTGGTGGTATTTAAATTACATTGATGTGTGAAAGCTAGAGTATTGATTAAAGAATGACTGTACCCCATCACAGCTACTATTGATATTAAATGATAATGCAACAAACAAAAAATTGATTCTGTATTTAAAATAAATGAAGAAATCATAATTATAATTTCTTATATTAGAAAATCCATTTTTTATAATCTCAACAATATTAAAATTCAATTTATTATTAAGTATTATTATAATTAATAAGATTAATATTAAGAATTAAATTATAAATAGTAACATATACAATAGACAGTATTTAAAAATTTAAATGTATTAAAATTATAAATTCTTAAAAATATAAAGTTATAATAAATTAAAAATTTGATAACACAGCAAACAACCTAAAATGTACTGAATAAATATTAAATAATTAAACAAATATTCTATAAATTATAAACTTGTAAAAATTATAATGAATCAAAATTTCTAAAAAGTATAAAACAAATTAATAGCACAATTTTTAAAGAAAAAATTTATCACAAAGAAATTGGATAAAATTTAAAATTTTTAAATCAAACTCCAATATGTATGATACTTTGGAGTTAGATTTCAGATTGCTGTATGTATGTATATAAAAATTGTACATAAAAGTTAAATTGTACATACCTTCTCCATTGCAATAAATGCAAATCATGTTAAGAGATAAATGTACTTCAGGTAAGTCATGATTTGGCAACACATTCTTTCTAATTAGAAAAAGTTATGTAAATTACAATATCTAATTAATTTTTATACTATTAATATTGTAAAATGATCTATAGAAGTAATTTAAAACGTATAACAAAAATGATTTTATCAAAATATAATTATTTCATCATATAAAAGTGTTTCTCAAACAAGCATATAATTATAAACAAGCATATAGTTTTGGCAATTCTATCAAATAACATCTTTATTCAAGAATTGGGCTATGTAGATGTTCCCTGCAACCAAAAGCCATTTGAGAAATTCAGTAACCTATGAGAGAGTGCAACTTCACATTTAATNGTTTCTCAAACAAGCATATAATTATAAACAAGCATATAGTTTTGGCAATTCTATCAAATAACATCTTTATTCAAGAATTGGGCTATGTAGATGTTCCCTGCAACCAAAAGCCATTTGAGAAATTCAGTAACCTATGAGAGAGTGCAACTTCACATTTAATACAAGGGCAGGTTTCCACTTTTACCATGAGTTTTGTTAATAATGAATGAAAAGATTTGCACATTTTAATGAGCTTACAATTAATACTCTGTCAAATGAGTGTGAAATGATTGTCATTTCACACTCATTTGACAGAGTATTAATTGTAAGCTCATTAAAATGTGCAAATCTTTTCATTCATTATTAACAAAACTCATGGTAAAAGTGGAAACCTGCCCTTGTATTAAATGTGAAGTTGCACTCTCTCATAGGTTACTGAATTTCTCAAATGGCTTTTGGTTGCAGGGAACATCTACATAGCCCAATTCTTGAATAAAAATTTTATTTGATAAAATATCCAAAACTATAATTATAAAATTAATACATTTTAAGATTATACAATAATGAGTCTCTCAATGTCCTTTCTCACAGCTCGGGAAAATAATAGTCTTATAGCGAAGTCAACCTTTTATTAGAGACTGTTCATCACCTCACACAGTAATGGTACAAATTAAAAATATTATTGTTTAATAAAACTATCACCATTATTTTCTGCTAAAGCTAAGCAGCTTTTGAATATATTAATTCTAAATAACTTCCTTTAAATGCTTCTTTTTCCCTGATAAATAAAAGTGTGAATTTTAATTTTACCTTTTTTTTAAACCAAAATACAGTAAAAAAGAATTGGCGCCAAGTGCAAAAAGCACAGGATAGCTTGAATTGCTAAATGGAGGACAACTTATATATCCATTCATCTTATATGCTGTAAGATACACTAATCAAAAATATCAATTAAATTTTAAAATCTTTAGGAACAATGATTTATTAACGATTAAACATTTTTGACGATATTTTATCTCATTTTCAGATCACCACTAGATCAAGAAAGAATAATTTAAATTGATATCACTGATTATAATGGCACTGTATTAAAAAAGTATTTGATCTTTTCATGTCTGCAACAGAAGATTTATCCCAGAAATGGTTATTTTTCTTTTGTTTGTAGAATAAGAATGCATCGGAAATGCATTCTTTTCATATATTATTCATATTTCTCTACAACTTTATGTCATATAAGAATTTTTACTTTATAACAGATGTTATTATGATATCTATAACAAAATAAAAAATTGTTTAATCTCAATTTTGCTCGTCATTAAAGATAAACACTGAAATTTACTAACATCCTTTTTCCTTTAAATAAAATAATTAACACTCATCCATTGAATAAACTAATCAGAAACTTTCTATGAAGTGTGGTCCATGTATAGTACAACTAAACATAAACATCGTGTCACATGATGGCGAGTGTGGTGGTGACTTTCAGACAGTGTGTGTGAGCAATACACTAACTTCCTTTCAAACTTGCTGGGGATTTTTTTTTGAAGATTGATTTTTTTTGTTTAATTTGATTGCTGATGGATTTCTCCTCTCCAACTATCTGATGTAATAAATGAGTGGATGTTTAATAAATTAATTTAAAAAAAATCCATTTATCTATTATATTAGATAGTTGAATAATTATGGTCCTATTCTATATAAAATTTCTAACTTTTGTGACAAAATTTAAAAAATATAACAATTGTAGAGTGTTTTTTTTGTGATAAAAAATATTTTAAAAAAAACATCAATTCTAGGCACCAAATATTGCAATTTAAAAGAATCCGTACTAAACACTTAGGAGTGAATGAATCAACCATTTAATTAAGCATGTGAGTTTCTGGATAACACTGAGTTTACATTGACACAATGATTCTAAATAATAAGACCCACAGAAATATCATATGGATAGTTTATTGTGGCAGATTATGATCGTTAATAAACCGGTGCACAATATCTTGATTTTCAGCTGAACCACCGTAACTCAAAGTAAATTTCCCTTTAATCAATTCAAGTTAACCAGTTTCCACTGTATAAAAGTCTGTTATGAGTATGACATCAACAGTCCATTGTTTCATTCTAAAATATACATTTGAAAATTTAAAAAAAATAGAGTTCTTTATCAGTAAAATTTTATTGAGTAATTCACATTTAAGAATAAAGTTGTTATTTTAGGTGTGAATGGCCCTTAAATTTTCTATATTTTTATTTCGTGACTTCGGAGGAGTTAACATATGAAGTAACTTTGTTTTCCAATTGTACATAATGAAATGTTTGATTTTATTTCAAGCTTGTTTTAATGTGGTTCTAATACAACAGAAAGCACACAATATCAAACATAAAATATTTTTCACTGGAATCCTATATTTAGAATTATTGAAACATGCTCTTGAAACTGTTTTGATTTATAGAGAAACAAAATGCATTGAGTTCATAATGAGTTCATCAGGATGAAAATAAAATTTGTCTTAGAGATTTCAGTTAATGAAGTTCAATTTATTGAGAGTCAACTGTAATTTTTAAATGTAGAAAAATATCTCATTTATATCTTATTAATTTTTATATTTAGAATTATATTGATGTATAAATTGTAAAAATTAGTACATAGGTTACACAGAATGTCTCATAAGTCCTTGTGCAGTTTTAAACTTTAATAACTTATAATATATTAATGTTACAAACTTATTATTATAGCCTGATAATTTTGCAGATTATCAGATTTTAATTAAATTAATTGAGTTAGTGGAGTTGTTTATATATATAAATATACACTATGCCAAAGTAAAAGCAATAGCCGGCTAAGTGCCAAGGTCCATAGTCATCCTCAGTTGGTATTGTGAGTTGTTGATGGTCACACTCATAACGCCAAAATTGCCACATGGTGATATTTTTTTAAAGTGGCAGTAAAAAGCCTAGCCTGCTTATTTCAACATTCAGTATGAAGTTGAATCACAAAGTGTGCTTCAGGAAAAGCAGCAGAATGTTAAGCTCCTGTGTGATGGGAGTCGCATGAACCACACAGTGCATACGACACATCCAGTGATGTCATGACGTCACGACAAATTCAGACAGGAAAGCAAGAAGTGATGTTGAGAACCAAAGGCAATTTTTGTGCAATACCAGAATTTCCAGATTGGGGATTTTTTATCAGCTGACAGGAAATTTGGGGAATTTGATAAAGATTTCAACATGACAGAACCTGTGAAATACTGCTTAAGCATTGTGATCAAATGTGTTATTCAGAATTATTCATTAAATAATTATTCAAAAATGATTCCTATTTTCAAGTGACAGCTTAACATGTTGCTTTTGCTTTCCAAATACCAAACTGATATGCAGGTGCTATTGGCACCTGCATTAATTAGTAAGTAAAACTGGTGGCAAATAATAATTTGAATTCACAAAAAACTTAAAAACTACAGAAATGATTGGCAATTTTTTAAAATTTTTCAGAGCAGCCCCTGTATGGTTATATGTAACTTAGAAGCTCTAGAGCAAAGATTGGATGGTAGCTTGATAGTTTAACTGCCAATGCATCTGCACAGTGAGCAGTTGTGAATTAGACTCTCACTCCAGGCCAATTCTTTTCTTCCAGGAAATTCTAAATTAAAATTAATTTATAATGATTATTAAAATTATCACAATTGATGTCTTAAGTCACCTATCTCTAGACAAATTACTGTATGTATATTTATTAACTTAGCCTTATTATAGCCCAATAATTTGGCAGATTATCTAGTTTTACTTACAGCAATTACCATTACAAAGTTTACCACATGTATTAGCTTTGTGAATTCAGACTAACAATTTTTTTTTAATTTCAGATTTATTTACTGATTAAAAATGGTACATGTAACATTATCGGAAATTTTTCTGAAGTATTATGTCAAAACAGTTGTTCACGTATCAAAATCTCATTATTTGTATGAACACAAGATTAAAACTGCAATCCATGCAGTCACTAATCTACAGCTGATGAATGTTTTCAATTTTGAAAATTGGCTGGAATATCATCATACATGATGACAGTTATGCTAAAGTTTAAGAATAAAAAAACTTCATTACTTATAGCTTTCGAATTGTATTTATTATAAGTTTGTAACATTTATATATCTTAATATTAAAGTTCAAAACTGCACAGGGACTTCTGTGACACCTTGTATAAATGTTTTATACCAAAATTTGCTTCTGGAGTTAAAAATACAAACAAGTATCCTCTAAATTGTTCAGCTTACTTTATACAAATTTTAGATATAATTTAACTAAAAACTATTAACAACTACATTCAGTAACAAATCTTTTAATAATTAATGAATTTGTTTAGTTATATTCACCAAATTATATCTAAAATTAATTTCAAGTAATTTGGACAATTTAAGAGTTACTGTTTATATTTACTTATTTACAAACATTAGCAAAGTCATTAAACAAATCCATCCTATAGAACGCAAACTAATTTGTCATCTTACCTGGATAGTATCAAAGCTTGAAAGATTATATTCGTCATCAATTCATCATAAATAAATTGTTACATCCATTCTCATTCTAATAAATTCTTTTGTACCAAACAGATACATCAAATCTTGTCCACTATCCAATACCAATAAAGTTGGGTGGAGTGTTTTATTGTACCACTTTATATAATCTGCATCAATATAAATAGATAAATATGTAAAAACAATAGCATTTTTTTCAAAAATTAAAAATCAGAACAGTTTCATAGAGAGGCTACTTGTAATTATATCTTTAAAATGTTACAATTTTAATATATATAATGTAGAAAATTACGTTGATGCCATCTCTTTTTGTATGGCTACTGAATTCCAGTTACAATTTTTAAAAAAGCATGTGCATAGCATGATCACAGTATAGGTTAGAGCAGGGATGCTTAAACTATGTAGTCCATGGACAGTTTATTGCTGAGCCACAATGAGATTTCATTTAAAATTTCATAATTTTACATATTATATTAATAAACCGAACTGTTTAAACATGTCTTTTAAAGTCTTTTAAAAGCATATTATTTTATTATTTTTGTTTTTCTTTCCTATTTAAATGCTTAGTGCCAGGGGTCAAAATTGGTCTATTTGTTGATTATATTTTATTTATTTATTTATATTTGGATGATACATTTCCAGTTAAAGTTCCAATAAAATAACACTACTGAGTTTTTTTATTTTAAATTTTGTATATTATGTTCTAAGTTCCATTCTACAACCTTATGATGAGTGTTGAATATGGCTGAAAAATGTTTAACTATGAAATTTTAATATTTTTACTTGGATTAGTGGTGTTTTGTGTGCTATATATATTGCAGTTGCATCCAGTTTCATCTATATTTTTGTAAATTTTATTAATACATATCAACTAACATTCTTGTTAAAGTTTAATCTTAACAGAAAATCACTTGAAATCTTCTGTTCTATTTATCTAACAATTAATTCTACTGCATATCTGCTAACAGATAGTTGACAGGAATTCTTTTCAATTGAAAGACTAAATGCAACATTGATCTAACCCTCTTCTATATTGGAATTGAATTAACAGTGCCTATTTTTGTGTATTAAATATACTGTCTCTAAATACAATGAATGGCTATTAGGGTTCCATTTAAGTACTGATGGAAACAAAAAAGTATGTAATAGTAAAATAAGAAGAACTAGTGTATATCACTTTACAGTACAATATTGCAACATTTAAAAAAACAGGATTAGACCATTGTTGAACTCAGCCTTTCAATTGTTCAAAAGAATTTATTGTCTATCATAGTTACATCTTATACATTTAATGCATTTGACTTTCAAAAATGACTATGTAAAGGCTTTACTTTTTTCACATTTTATTTTTAGTTTTAAGTTGTTATTCTTGAAAATGGAATGGATAGTATACCCTAAAGTTCTTAAGCTAATTTACTGTATGCAAGATTGACTCTAATAAAGCATTTTTGACAAGATTATATTAATTGAGATGATCAACACAAAACCTTCCTCACTTATTTCTAGTCGTATAACCGATGCTCTAACAGACCACAGTGTACCTGAAGAAGGCCTATCAAGAAGGCCGAAAACGTTCGTACTCCTGTATATACTTCTAGAAGAAGTGAGGAAGGTTTTGTGTTGATCATCTTAAATATAGTTCTAGCTACAAGTGCATAGAAATTATATTAATTGGAGCTGATTTAAGAAAAATATTTGTGATAATTTTCGTTTCATTTGTGTACTTGTGTATGACATATTTTAACTCCCTCACAATAATCAATAACTGACATAAATAAAACTTATAGTAAAAACACGCATTTATTTAGCATTACTGTTTTAACATTCTAAAACTTTAATTTTATAGAACAGTTATGGAAAATATTTTTAATTTGTACCAAGATTTCATAAGATTTATTTCTGATAATCATCTGCCATGTATTATATGTAAATGTATTTAGTTACAGTAATATTTATAGATATTTCTAGATCTTTCTCTTTTGTTCACTGGTTTGTCTAAAGGGGAAACAAACCCAGTAGGAGAAGAGAAAAGGGTATATAACTTATGGACAGAAGAAAATGGATACATTTTTGCATGTGTTAAAGGACAATAGAAGAAGCTTCTTTCAATGAGCAAAAGGGATAGGAAGATTGCCAGGTCATAGAAACTCCAAAGATTGTACAGTTTCACCAATGAAAAGGTTTGCCCAACATCATACGATTCTTGTTTTGCAATAGCAAAAAGCATGAAGTCACTACAATCCACCACTTTGAGTTTTGAAGTACTGCACTGTACCTCTCCCACATAACCTGTCATTTCTCCTCCCTCCCTCTTATTCCAATCTTCTGTAGTTTTAATATAGATTAAGGCATTGTGGGTTGATAAATTAAATATTTATTGCAATTTATTTACAATTGTACTGGGAATCACAAATTAGACTTTTGTGTTATGTGGCAACCTTGGCTAGATCTCTGTCAACCCTAACATATTAATAATATATTTCACATGATTTTTTCCTTCTGAGTAAATGTTGGGTCATCTTAAGACTTTAATCAACATTAACATGAAAAAAATGTGAAATTTATCTATATACTTTAATCAGTTCTACTGATTTTTTTAAACCTATATATAATAAACATATCAAAATAAGTCTCAAAATACTTATTTCATTCTCAAAACTAATATTTCATTCATTCTGCACAATAATTACAAAAAGCATTGATCAAAATACAGTGAATCTTTATTTTTTTCAGTTTAAAAAAATTACAAAGCAATTCTTAAAAATTTCCATAAGAAATTAACAGAAGAAAATATGAAGTTCTTCATTTTTCTTCATCCTTTGTTCTTTTCACACTTCAGGAACAGTCTTATGGTGGAGACAACCTTTTATTGTAGGCTCTTATCCAACTCAATGCATAAAACATAAAATAAATTTTCCTTTGGCAATGGCTAAATAATAAATGTGTATATATATATATTAATTTTTTAAGAATTTCTTTGTAATTTTTAAATGCAATTATCTTCCTGGCAATTAGTTTTTACTAGTTTTATGTCTTCTGCTTATTACAGTCATTGTTAAAGAAATGAAAAAAACAAAAAAATAGTATTGCAATTGAAAAAATTTCTTTACTAATACATTTTAAGTGTATTATGATTATAAATATATGAAATTTCAAAGTTTCTTCAATATCATTTTAACTGTTAATGTATTTACTGTTTCTTATTTGTTATAAATATTGAACTTTATTACAGTACATTTAGAGAACATTTTAACATATATGCAATTGTATTAAAGATCAAAGAAACAAAAATATATTTTACAACAATTTTTACAAAATTTATACTATATATTTCTATGAATATTACAAATATTACTCTTTTCTAACTTTTCAATCCAAAATGTATTTGTGTAGTAGAAATTCTAACCAAATTTTAACCGAAAAGTTATCAACATTTTACTTTAGTGAAAATATCACCACCTTTCTCTTTTAAAAACTGAAGCTCTAAAACTTTAAAAGCTTTTATAACTAAAGAAGTATTGCTACATTAAATGTGATATAATAAGCTTCATATGTATTATTGTTAAATAATAAAAAGGTGAAAAGATTTAACATAGTACTGCTTATTTAAGGCAACTGAAGAAAACCCCTTAAAAAAAATCACACAAAAAATGGAGAGAATGGCACGAGACAAAAAGAAAAAACAATTTAACTTAAACCCTAGTACTTTTGGGATTTTCAGACTATCCTCAGAGATACAGAATCTCAAGGATGGGCTAGAACCATATTTTAAAGTAAAATTTTTTCTTTTAATCTTCAAATAAGCAGAGAACTGTGCTAATGATGCTGGAGAAATGATTTTTGCTTTCTGCAATCATCAATACTGATATCTGTAGAAAAGCTGAAAATATTTATTTGCAATTTTTGTGATTACTCAGGATTTATTTCTTCATAATTTGAAGTTTAGACTATTTACAAAAAGTCAAAATTAACTTTTGAGTCCATCTTTATCCTTATTACACTACCATAGAAGTAACAGTTAAAAAATTTTCTGCTTTGAAGAACTCTTCTTAAAACACAGATAAAAATTGGTAAAAAATCCCAATGGTTAAACAAAGATCAAATGTCAGCCTTTCTCTGTAGGTTTCTGACA
Source organism: Centruroides sculpturatus (assembly GCF_000671375.1). Taxonomy (NCBI): domain Eukaryota; kingdom Metazoa; phylum Arthropoda; class Arachnida; order Scorpiones; family Buthidae; genus Centruroides; species Centruroides sculpturatus. The sequence goes on along the minus strand of NW_019385128.1, from coordinate 96,286 downwards.
CTTTTACAATTAAAAACACAAAGACATTCTTCACACTATCATTTTTATCCACATTTTTAAACTGCTTCTGGCCCTCTAATGGTGGCCCTAAAGATGGACTCAAAAGTTAATTTTGACTTTTTGTAAATAGTCTAAACTTCAAATTATGAATACAGTCGACCCCCCTATAAGATATAGATACGTTCCAATTTATTAGGAATCCGATTTCTTACAAGTCGTTCCAATAACAGCCCGACACGTGTCAAGTTTACGGACTACGGCTGATTGAAAGATTTTCTTCCATAAAATTAATCGATTCTACACTAATCCGACTCAACATTTCCAAAATACGTATATTTTTTCGTAGTTTTATAGGAATCGTAATTATAGGGATCATAATTATAGGGGGGTCGACTGTATTTATTTGATATTAAATTTTTCAGTTAGCTTAAATATGCAGTACTGTGTTATATACTTTCATTAAAAACAGCAAAACTCAGTACCGTCATGTAAGCATTTTTGACAGAACACAGTGCACGTTCATACAGCTATTCAGTTTGGGGAAGAAAAAACACAAATACTTATAGATTAGTATTCTGCTATTGGTTCAGTAATATCACTAGAGAAAAACCGAAACATGAATCACTGAAGAAATATGCTTCAGAATCTAAAAATCAGATGAAATTAGCTGGGAATCTAAATTCAGCCAAATCAAATTCAATTAGAAAATAAGTTTTAGTAAATCTAAATATGCTTTAAGTAAATGATTTGCATTTAAAGTTCAACAAGTTCATTGGTTTAATTAAAAACAAGCATATAAATAGTTCCTTTAACCCAGTTTCAGAAAAAAATTATCTTTGTGAATATGAGAAACTTTTATCATACAGGTGTAAAATTACAAATAAATGTCTCTAGACCGACAAGCGCTTTCGACGATAATTATTTTCGTCTTCATCACGTTGTTAAAAACGGTAAAATTCCTTTTCTTTTAATACAAATAAGTACTCATTCCAGGCATATTAACGTTTTTGAATGGAAGCAACAGTAGAACGTAAGAAAATTTTTTTAAAATAAAAACACGCACGGTTGTAATGCACATGTGCTATACGCCTCCAAATTGTGGAGCTAGATACATTGTTTTAGATAGTTATATAAATTGATCCACAAAAGGGACAAATCAAGTGTGGGGGTGTTGCAGGGATTTAATATGTTGGTAAGGAGGGCCTTTGTAAATAAAAATTTAAATAATCAAACGTACATTTTAGCAAGTCTAGACATATTACAAAATTTAAAATATATGAAATTTGGGAGTTGGTAATTGCAGATAATAAGTAAATTTTCAAAGGCTTCATGAAGAAAGCAGTTTCATTTATATTAGTTTATAAAATGATGACAGGTTTAACAAAATTTGTTTCCACTATTAAAAAATTAACTAATACTGAACAATAATAACTAGATCAAGACCGACCATAATGCACTGAGCATTTTTGTTTTTATTAAAGTATTTACCGTATATCTGCACAGATAAGACGATAGTTAAATCATAAAAAAAGACCCCAAAATCCAGGGTCATCTTACAGGACAGATACAAAAAAAATTAGATTGAATTTATATAAATTAAAATCATTATAAGAAAAACGCAAAAACTGTAATTATTTACTAGCAAAGAGTAGGATACGTCCACAAAATAGAATAGTCCATACGACGTTTTTGTGAATAGTCAAGGTCTTTACCCAAATGCCCGAATTAGTGTGAATGTTTGCAACAATCACAAGGCAGTGCTGCCAGATGCAAGAAAATAAAATTTGAAGTTCTTTCAAAAAATTACGAATAGGACATAATTCTGTATATGTTATACAGTGTTATTATCTAGATGATGATCGCTGATCTAAACTAAATTCATAGGCTGTTGATAGTTTGGGATTGTCTTATATCTTTATAGTTTATAGTTTTAGCGTATATCTGTCCTGTAGGACAGATATACTCTAAAACTATAAAACTTTAATGAAAATTTACACCTTGTCTTATCTGCACAGATATACAGTATGTCAAAAATATTACAAGCTTGAAAAACTTCCTGTTTTAAAAACAAGTCAAAATATACAAAAATATAACAGTTCTGAAAGTTTTAGTTTATAATAATATTAATAGATAAGACAAATTACCAATGTGTTTTATTTATAAATTTGATAATTTCAGAAGTTTTAAATATGTAAATATTATTCCTTGTAAAATGCTGCATATATATATTATTACACACATACATACATTAAAAGTTTGCTTGAATAAATAAAAAGCTTTGAAATATGATTTCATCTGAAATTAATCTACATATAAAATATTTAAAAAATTGAAATATTAGAAATAAACTTTTTTATTATTACTTAATATTCCAATTTAACCATTAAAAAATAACGTGTCAAATAGATGAAAGCAAAACGCAAATATCAGTTACGAAGGAAGATGGGCTAGAGCAGGAATAGCAAACATATGGTATGCATGCGTAAGGTGACAGGTCGGGAAAAATTATCTGGCGCACAACACATCGTATGATTTTGGTTTATCATCTGTCTTTTCAATTATCCTTTTTCAACCAGTTTCTTTACATTTATTCTAATTAAAGCATATTCATTTCATTTCTTTGAATATCATTATTCAATGTCTAAAACTTTGGCACCCATAAACATTTTTAAAGATAAGTATATTTACTATATGACATGCAGACTAAAAAAGGTTTGTCGTCCCTGCATTAGAGTAAACAAGCAAGAGAAGGTGGATTATGACAGCAGCAGTTGATATGAAAGACTAAGATGTTACTGAGTAGGGATAATACCTCAAAGCAATTTTAACTTTATTTAACAATAACTGAATAATATTAAAAATTCAGCAATAAGTTGCATAACTTTTCTGACAAAAAATACTTATGTTTAAGAAATACTGTCACATTAGCATAAAGTTAAAATTGTGTGTGGTGCCATCTGTTATGAAATAGTATTAAAAAATAACTTTTATATTATTAATTATTACAAAAAGGCAAGAAAGGTTTAATTTTGAAGGTAGAGATGAGTTTCTAACAATATTGTAAATGCCAATAACAAGTGAAATTTTCATTAAGTCTAATCTCACTCAAGATATGACACATGACCTCCTCCTATCTCCCTACCCCCTTGACTTATACCCACTAAAATTTAATAGCATAAACAAGTTATCATATACAAGTTATCATGCCAAATTTTGTTTCTTAATCTTTAATCCATGCTGAGATATTAAACAAAAAATAGACACCAAGAAACACACATTGTTGGTATCAGTTTTCTTTTTTTTACTCTTTTGGATTTAGTGGGTTTCAAAATATCAAGTTTCCAAACACCCGGAAAGTCAAATATGACATGATTACAATATTATATATCAACAGCCCAGAAAGTAACCTTTGTTACATTTTAGCAGTCAGAGAAAGTAAAAATGATATGGAATTAAAGAAAGATGCTTTTCACATCTTCAGAAGAACGTTAAAAATATTTTAAAAAGTTTACAGGCTCACTCAATATGGGATGCTATAAAGTCATGATCAATGTACCATTTGCTACAAAGTGTAAACAAAGTACAGTAATTATCTTATTTGTAAATTAGCTAATACTTATTCCAACAGGGATACTCGTTCTACACCCACTAACAATACAGTACAGCAATGATTATCTGAAATAATTCGGGGCTGGGGTTGTTTGGAAAACTGATCATTTACAAAAAAATATATTAAACACAAAACTGTACTGTATATATTTTGTATCACACGTCTTACAAATACATACCTTACATAAAGTAGTACATTAAAGTAGGTCTACAATTTAGGTTGGCAGGGAGGGGGGAGAGTGCTGCAGCGCCACAGCACTAGTGGAATTTTGAATTTGCCGACTGGAACATTTTCGGTTAACCGGTGTTTCAGTTGATCGGTACTCAGATAATTGATTCTCTACTGTATATTGCAGATTGGAAACACTCACAACACGTACTGCATTGTTCTAAATTATAACCACAACATGAAAAACTTATATAAAGAAATTGCCTGTCAGAAAGATGATAGATTAACATATAAACATGTTCCCACTATCTATAATATCCTCAGAAACAAAAAGGACAACACTGACATGCTTAGGGTACCAGGAGTTTATAGGATTCCATTGAGAGACAATAGATTTAAATCTGATCTTGAGTGTCGAAGATGCACACGATCATTAAAAGTAAGGCTTGTGGAACACAAATATGATATTGATAAAATAAAATACATCATCCTAGCCAGGTATGCCACAGACAATGACGTTCAAGCCTATCTAGACAAAGCTTCCATTATAAGGTGATCTAAGCATGACGACCAAATTAGGACACTAGAAGCTCTTGAGATATTCAAATCTGAAAAGAGCTCGTTGCATCAATTTCAACGATGAACAAAAATTATCTTATGCCTGGCAATCTTTATACCAAAAGGAACCATCGGTTTAAAAAATTATTTAAAAATTTAAAAAAATTTTTTTTTTCTCGTTTATAATTTTTTCAAATAATCTTAAGAATATTCCATTTTCTGCATTCCTTTTAAGAACACTTTAACCTGAAGATGAATTCCTTTTGTGTTTTAGCTGCATTAAAACAATGAATGGATGCAAAATTAATTTATCATTGCAATTAGCATCTTTTTGGGATTAAATTCATTAGTGAAAATAAATACTCATTTCATTTAACACCTGTAATCTGCATTAAACTATTCTGGAATTATACTTTTGAGGTTCAGAGGTGTGCTGTTTTTTAAAGTACAGTAAAGTAAAGTAGCATATTTAAACAAGAAAACTCTAGTAAATACTAAGATATTTTAAACAACTTAATTGGATGTAAAATATAGACTTTACAAACTATCCAAATATACCATCTTTAAGTATATAACATATTCAATTTTAGAAAAAATATCACCAAATTTCAAATACATTCCCAAACCAATGCTTCAAAACAAAATATAAATGATATCTTCCAGCCTTATAACAGATTAATGATATACCTGTATTGTTGAATAAATCAGTTATCTTTCAAATTAAAAAGTTTGAAACATTGTTGGTAAAATGACTTACATTACTAAATTTTGTTATAAAAAAACATTGTCAAATTATCTTTATTCAATCAAATCTATTTTAAAAAAGAATGATATTAACTCAAATAAAAACAGATATATAAAAAAGAATTTATAAATATTTTTATATGATTATAAAACTCACACATAATTAGATCTTTCAAAAAGAACATTTGTGAAAAAGCTTAACTCTTACTTTACATGAGTGATTAACGTATTAAATAAAAACTAATATTCACCATTTTTGAGTGATATCTAAGATTGTTTTATTATAGGATTTATTACTATTAAACTTCATGAAGAATAGATTAGTTGATTTGAGATTTGATCCTTATTGCATGGTAAATTATACTTTAAAGTGATTTAAACTATCATCTGTCAACTTAATATTCTCATATAACAATTTCAGTATCTATTCAAATTATTATTTTATATTAAAAAAGTCAATTCTATCTTACTTAACCTTTCAACAGTGGAATAGTCAGGTATAGTGCTCTTAGTAATGGAGAATAAATGTGCGAAATTTTTAGAGTATTTTTTCACGCGTTATTTCTCATTACTGTTTCAAAAAAAGATTTTGTAAACAGTTATGTCTAGTAAATAAAAGTCTTTTTTTATTGTTACATAATTCATTTTTCATGTGAATTTTTTTTTTCGCGGTAGTTTTAGGCTAGTTTTTGGCATACCCCTCAAAAAACCATCACGCCAGTGATTGCCCGAACACCCAGCGGTGCAGCCACTGTGCCAAGTAGCATCATTACACAGAGTGTTGCCGTCTGGAAAAGACCCCATGCTGTACAAACTGCAAGAAGGCCAATGCCGATCAGCCAATAGACATGAAGTTCAGAAATGATCACAATGCCTTTGACCCAATCTGTCCTATAACAACAAGAATCAAATACAACACAGTAAGCCGAACAAACTATGGCCTCTAACCAGCATTCAGTAACCACACAGTCTTCCAGTCAACTGAGAATCTTGCAGATCAATCTACAAAAAGGTAAGGCTCCATCATCCCTCCTTATTAAGACTGCTGAGGATCTTGATGTAGACATTATTGTCATTCAAGAGCTGTATCTTTTCAAAGGTCACCTCTCACATTTTGGCAGCTGGGCTACTATTCCCCCCAAAAGCATTAATCCTGGCACCAAGACTGCAATCCTAATCAGGAAAACCAACGTAACCGTCCAATTCTTGCCTCAGCTGTCCACCGGCTACGTCACTACTGGGTCTATTTATACCCAAAACAATGCCTTCTTCATCTCTTCGATTTACTGCTCTCCTTTTGAGCGCATAGAGCTTCTCCTCAATGACCTTGATCAGATCAGCAACACCATGGCGGACCGGCCGTGGATCATTTGTGGGAATGCCAATGCAAAATCCTTCCTCTGGCATAGTCCTAGGGAGGATCCTCGTGGCTTCCTTCTGCTCGAGCTAATAGCAGCTCTCCATCTTACTTCATGTAACTCTAGTCCCCTCCCCACCTTCTCGCCAAGGGGCAAAAGCTGGGTGGATGTCACCCTGGCTAACACTCCCATGGCTCTCATGATCAGTCACTGTTCTACTATCACGACCCCCAGTGCGAGTGACCACAGATACATTGTGACACACCTCAATATCAACATGAACGATAGCAGGCCTTCAGAAAAGGGCTACTGTACCCAGTGGCCACTTTTCCAAGAGCTGATGAAGACCAACTGGACTATTGATGTTCCTATCATGAATATGACAACCACTGAACTTGACAACTGTGTTTCTCAACTCAACAGGGTTATCCTTTACAGCCACAAAATGGCAAGCAAAAGCACAGGTAACAAGAAGTCTATGGCCCCCTGGTGGGACAATGAATTAGCTAGCCATCGCCTGGAGGTTCAAAGGCTTCGTAAGCTGTATCACTGACAGACAGACATGCACGCTAGAGCGACCCACAAGGCCCGATACACTGAGAAATTCAACTCATACAAAACTCTGATCAACCATAAGTGCCACCAGGCGTGGAGAAAATTCTGCAGCAGCTTCAACACACCCTGGTGTGAGCCTTACTATATCGCCTTTAAGAAGAAGGGTAAGGCAAACACACCCGCGGCAGTCATGACCAGCGACGGCACCTTCACGAATACTCTCCCGGAAACTATGAGGGAGCTTTTCAGCTACCATTTCCCTGAAGACACCGAAGACACGGATAGTGAATTACACCACAATACTCACTCAGGCTTCAGAGACCCATCTGACAAGCGGGAGGATCCCCCATTTACTTTTAATGAAGTTGCCCACACAATAAATCTTGTCAAAATCAAAAAAGCACCAGGAATCAATCGGATCACGGGGAAAATGGTAAGGGAAGCCTTCACTGCTATTCCAACTACTTTTGTCACTATTTTTAACCACTGCCTCTCACTGGGTTATTTCCCGAGCCAATGGAAGATTGCCTCCGTTAAATTCATCATAAGCGCCCGGGTGACACCCCCACTCATCCTACGGACTACAGACCTATCAGCCTCCTTCCCATCCTGGGGAAAGTCCTTGACAGGCTGATAAACAGCAGGATCCTTTGCCACCTTAGAACTAACAACCACCTTAGTTCGCACCAATATGGTTTCACCCCTGGTAAGTCGACCATCACTGCTCTTTCTACCATAGTTGAGCACATACAAAATGCTACAGAAGAAGGTAAGCACACTCTGCTTATCTCTATCGACTTCCAGGGTGCTTTCGACAATTTATGGTGACCTTCTATCCTTCGGCAGGTCCAGGCTTATCACTGCCCACGGAATCTTTTCTCGATCTGCATTAGTTTCCTGGAGGATTGCCAGACAGGTATGTACCCTGCCACCTACAACTATGTTCATCATGTCACCAAAGACTGCCCCCAGGGCTCCATCTCGGGCCCGGCCTATGGACTATTGTGCACAACGATCTTCTAACTACCGTCAATGGTTTGAATGATGCCCTCGTCCAAGGATACGCTGATGACACTATCATCCTGGTTTCCAACCAAAACAGTGGTAATCTCCCCGTCCTCAGTAACAACATCCTCAGCAAAGTGGCGGACTGGAGCAATAGCATGAAGCTCCCCATAAACTTCAGTAAATCTTCGTACATCTTCTTCTCTAAGAACACTCCCCTATAGAGAAGCCTGAGGATCCACATTGACGGTAACCGTCTCCAAAGGAAGATTGAGTTCACCTATCTTGGCGTGGTCTTTGAACAGCAACTTCAGTGGACAAGGAACATCGAGATGGTCAGTGCTAAGGCGGCCCGGGTTTCAAATGCCCTCTTTAGTATAGCCAAGAACACCTGGGGAGTCAGTTATAAGGCTGTCCGGCACATTTATTTAGGGGCTATCGAACCGATCCTCCTTTATGCTGCTCCCATCTGGGCAGCTGCCACTAAGAAAGTGCATACAAAGCGTAAACTCCTCAAGGCGCAGAGGATTGCTGCCCTTCGTATCTGCAGGGCATATCGCACGGCTCCTACTTCCACCTTACTTGTTATTGCCTACCTTCTACCAGCCCACATTAAAGCCAGGATGCTCATGTGGCTGTGGCACACTAATAATCACTCAAAGGACTCCTGCAATAACTGCAAAGACTTCTTACTGACTCTCGACTCTCAGCTCAGGGAGCACTTGAATCGATATAAGGTAGAAAGTAAATCCACCAATTCAAACAGTTATCAAGAGTATCCGTGGCTTCAGAACCGTGCCTCCCATACCCATCATATGGATGTATCTATCTACACAGATGGTTCACTCCACAGTGGCAGTGTTGGTGCTGCTTTTGTTCTGTTTAATCACAGAAACTACACAACACACAGGTCTGCTTTCAGGTTAGGGCCCCACTGCTCGGTTCCACAGGCCGAGATCCTTTCTATCTATAAGGCTGTGGAACACGTGTACAAGGAGTGGTTCCCCCATCAAATGGACATCTGTGTTTACATAGACTCGTCACTCCCTTTACAGTCCATACAACAGAGGTGAGTGCATTTAAAAAATTCACCACCTACTTTCTACAAATACGCACCGGCACACGCTTCATTTCAAGTGGGTTCATGGGCACTCTGGTGTCTCTGGCAATGAGGATGCAGACTGGCTTGCAAAGCAGGCTGCCAGTTCCAACAGTCTCATCTACTCTTAAAACAAGATCCCCAGGTCTAAAGTTAAGTCCTGGGCTTATGACCAGGCCCTCAAACTGTGGCAACATGAATGGGACAATGGTGTTACGGGGAGAACAACCTATGAATTTATCCCGAACATTGGTGATAGGTTAAAGTGGACTTACTTCACCCCTAACTACCAGCTGACACAACTTATCACTGAGCATGGCTGCTTCAATGCTTACCTGAAGAGATTTAACATCAAATCTATTGACACCTGCCCATGTGATAACTCAACTATACATGACACCAGGCACCTCTGGGATTGCAAGTTCTACGAGCAAACACCAGATAAGGCTAATGGATGAGGTACTCAAGAATAATTACACCTGGTCTTGCTCACATATCAAGTTGCTTAAGGACCAAAACATCTACAGTGCCATTATCGCCTTTCTGAGATCAACTGCAGCCCTCGACACTCCTAATACTCATCAAGGGACTAGCACCAACTGAAGGGTCATCCTCAAGGGCACCTTCCAGATAAATGGGCTCTGTCCCATGCTGGAGGCTTTCTGTGTATAAATACCGCTTAGCTGGTTTCTTCTGTACTAAGTATTGCTGTTTATGTATATTGGATATATTGCATTTCGAGATGTATCTTGTTGTAACAACTGTAATTCTGTATGCATGTAGCTCTGTAGATAATTTTAACTTAAGTTTTCTTCTTGTACCTTCTCCCCAATTATCTGTTCTGTTTGCCTGGCTCGCTCCTGTGGCCTGGCCACGTTTTCATCACAGGTTAATATGTAACAGACGTATACTTAATCTCTTCCTCCGCAATTACCTCTGTATTGTGTTGGCTTTGTCATCTGTACATCTGTATTTGTTAACTCCTCTCCACGGCAATGTCATGTCACAGTTACAGTTTAATGTATTTGTATATTCCTACTTCCTTGTATTGTATATCTGTCCTTGCATATTTCTGCTCCATGGTGTTACACCACGGTCTATGTACTGCTTTTGGTCACACCATTTTATACTTGTATTTTTATTTCCAAGGTATGCAAGTATCTACAGTGTATTGCACCTCTACGGTACTCCACTTATCCTCAACTTATATATCCTCTGTATATAGCTATTGTATCATCCGGTAACTAGTGTATCCTCCACTGTTCAATTCTACGTCCCACTGTGGCTCATGACCTCCCCCCCTTCATTTTCCAACTTCTCTTCCCACCTTCATTTTCCAACTTCTCTTCCCACCTTCATCCTCTTTGGCCTCTGCCATCAATCACTTTCCCTTCCGTCTAAGACCTTCTCACTTCATTTCATCCCCTTAGAGGAAATACCTTTGAGTAACGCCTCCTACATACTTTCCATAATAATAATAATAATACCCCTCAAAAGAATTTGACGAATATATTCGTCTCTCACCACTGCCACATGATTGCCCTTGACGAATATATTCATCGGTCACTGCTGAGTGGATAATATATTAATAAAAATTTATAGAAGTTGAAAATTTTATTACTGGTACTCAAATATTTTCAAATCATATTTGTTTTTTTTTTTAATCTTCAAAATATTTTAAATTATATGCTGTTATATACAAGGTGGATGGAAAGCAACTAGGTACTGAGAAATTGCTAATTTTTGTAATAATAATGCAATCATAAAAAAAAACATTTATGTGCACATATATCAATCAATCAAGTTTTATAATTCCTGCATCAGTAGTCTGGGCAGTGACTGAGAAAGGCTGCATGCATAGTTACAAAAAAACAAAAGGCAAACCACTTGTATGTTCAAAGAAAGATTTCTGCATGCTGAAGCGTGGAAATCAGTGGCTGCTGTGCTGAGATGGTGACTTAAAGTGAAGAAATGTCATGTCACAATCCATCTGAAAACAATCAAGAATTAATCACATACTCTGAACCAATTACGATGTATAAAAATAACAAAAACAAATGTTTTCAACTTCTTCCGAGTTCTTCAAGTTTTTTAATGATTCCTCAATGATTCTTCATTTCGGAATAAAATTCGAACAAGCATTTGAATATAAGTTCGAAAAAGGTGCCTGACTATTTTTGACATGCTACGTAATGGGAAAGACCCTCCCAACCCAGACAGACTCCCCGGCATATATAGTGTCCCCATAAGGGACAACAGATAAGATAAAGACTTGGTATACATAGGGTCAACTAACCACTCCATAGGGATCAGATTACAAGAACATCTGGTTGATACATCATACCACCATGTGAGAACCACCATGGCCCTCTCTACTTATGCAACAGATCCTGTCATCGTAGCGAACTTTAACCGGGCCAAGTTCATTCTCGCTATGCCCCCACGGAACACCTCAGATGGTTGGAGGTTGTAAATCCAGTTTTATATCTACGTGCATAAATTATAAAGAGGAAATGGTTTTTGTCAATGGTCTGGCAAGAGTTGATTGACAACACGGTTTAGCCGATCACTGAGTCCTGGTAGGGTGACTGTTTGAGCAGGCATGACAAGGCTTTAATAATTTTTTTCAAACTTATATTCAAACTCTTGTTTGAATTTTATTCCGAAACAAAGAACCATCGAGGAATCGTTAAACAACCTGAAGAAGAACTGTGAAGGAGTTTGAAAAAGTTTGTTTTTGTTTGTTTTCATTATCTACACACTGTAATTGGTTCAGAGTACATGATTAACTATATCCCAGTGTGGTGAATGAATGTTTACAATCAAGAATTGTCATTAGAAGCTAAAATAATCACACGTACAGTTCAGATGCACAGAGAAGCTACCATCCATCCACATCAGAATATGAAGAAAATGTGTCATTGGTGAATGATGCCAATGCTTACATTAAATTTTCAGTTATGCATCCATATCCATAAAAGCAGTGCCAGGAGTGAAATTTGTGAAGTTAGAGGCAGAAACAAATTTGCTGCTAGAGGAAAAGTTGGAGTCAGTAGAGACTCAGACTCCTGTTTTTCTATTATGTAATTTATATGGGTTCAGGTTAAATGTTCCTAATTGAAGCATTAACCTCCTATCTTGCATTATAGGAGCCTTCTGTATGCAAGATTACATTATGATAATTTCTCCTATATCATCATCTTTCTCTGCATATCAATAATTACTGTAGTTTCTTTTCAGGAATTTATGTTCAAATACATTCTGTGTTAGTAATTCTAAATTTTTATTGTCAAAAGACCAATAACGTGTTTTTGAAAACTTTACTATAAATCACAAATGAAAAACATTTGCTTGTCAATGTAAGGTTGAAGATGACGATAGTGACAAAAATAAAAAGCTCTGTGAAATAATAAATATTTTCAGTGGTTTCAATAGGTATGCCTAATGATTCACTTGATAATGATGAAATGCCATTCTGGATTAATATAAATCAAAGTATATTTTAAATTATTTAGAAGCAGGAGTCAGAGCATACTAATTGTTCTTTTTCATTTAAATTTGATGTTCCAACTCAAAAAGGCTTATGATGTAGGTCAAAACATTTTTAGTTTATTAAATATATTGTGGAGTTATACAAAGTGTACTGCTTCTTTCATTTGGTTCTTGTCAAATTATTCTGGAAATATTTATAAAGTAAGATTTTATAAATTCTGTCATATTTTTTCTATTCTGCTGCTATTATTAAACTTTCCTTTTTATTTGTAATTAAATGATTAAATTTCCAAAACTATTCACATTACAATATTCTTTGGAACAAAAATGATAAACATGCATGTACAGATGTCAACAACTATGGATTTTTCTGTAGCCTCTATAAAAGCAGTGTGTAAATTATGAACTTAGTGACTACTAAAAATATGTCTAAAAACTGTTCACAGACAAAAATAACAAAAACGAATGTTTTCAACTCCTTCCGAGTTCTTCAAGTTTTTAAATTATTCCTCGATGATTCTTCATTTCGGAATAAAATTCGAACAAGCATTTGAATATAATTGAACACAATTGCATCTAAAAATGGCATGTACTTTTCTGATGGCATGATCAGAGATGCTGGAAAATCTCCACTCTCCAACTATGACATATGATCCACTGCTATTTGATGGCCCTTTTCTCAGGTTAGTTATTGTTATTTATTTATTTTTTCTTCTTTTGAACATTTTTGACTTTTCATTTTGCTACTCGAAGCAGTTTCCTCATTGCATCATTTTTGAGTGCTGGTAATAAATAATTATATATAAAATGAATCATCATTATATAATTTAAAATTCTTTTAAACTCATAAAACGTTTGAATTTTCCTAATTCTGCTTTTCCACAAAATAAATTGTTCTTTTAGATCCAGTGTTTACAAATTACTTGGCATCCTGTCTGTGTTTTGGTATCAATATTCTGATGACTCCTGGAGAGAAACTACTGCGTCATCAAACATCAAAAGAGTCCATCCCAATCTAGAAAGTTGAATCCATCAGACCGGAAGTTAGTTTGCAATCTGAGGAATATGTTTGATGACACAGCAAAGTTTTTTGCCAAGAAGCAACGGAATAATGATAGTAAAAGATGTACAAGACACCAAAGAATTCATAAACACACTAGATCTAAAAGAGAGATCAAGAAGAAGGAAATTGGAAGATTGAAAAAGGTAAGAGAAGCATTGAATTCGTAAAATATTTGTCAAATTAAAGTAGTTTTTTCAATTTTAAATATAGTTGGTTATAATTATAATAAAAATTTGGTAATATAAATCTAACATATGCATTAGATTAAAATTTTTGAGTTATAATGACAGTTTAACTGTAAAGTTCTTTTTTATATATCACCAAGCCTAAGGAACAGAAAAGTTTATTATGTAAATGGTAGATTTTTTTCAACCTTCAATGTGCCAGGGAAAAAAAAGTGAAGATCAAAACTGTTTTATTTACAAAATTAGATATACTTTTCAACTACTTTTCTTTGTAATTGCTGTTTCAATTTAAGTATTTATCATACTGTAACACCAGCTTTTCTATACCCTCATTAAAGATAGATGCAGCCAAATTGCTCAGCCAACTTTCACACTGGCTATGAAACAGCAACTGCACACCGGGTTGTGTAAAATAAATAAGACCTACTTGAACCTTTAACTGATGTGTATAGAAATTAATCTTTCCAATACGAACGTTTTCTTAACCCCTTCTGGGCTCTTCTTCAGGTGAAATAGCTGGATCGAACCTCAAACGAAAAAATTTGAATAAATCTGAACGCTGCTAAGTTTGAATCACACGGTTCGATCCAGCTATTTCACCTGAAGAAGAGCCCAGAAGGGGTTAAGAAAACATTCGTATTGGAAAGATTAATTTCTATACACATCGGTTAAAAGTTCAAGTAGGTCTTATTTATTTTCACACTGGCCTTTAACTTCTCATTAATTTGGAATTCCTGCCCTCTTAACTACTGCTCAAGTGAGTGAATGGATGAAAATCACTCAGTGCTGTATGGCAATGCTCCCTCACACTGCAGTACAGACAAAGGAACGCTTTCAAAAGTTCAAATGGAAAGTGTTTGATCATACACTGTATAGCCCAGACTTAGCATTAAGAGATTGCCATCGGTTCACTCACTTGAAGCAGCAATTAGGAGGATGGGGGTTCCAAACTAACAAGGAGTTGAAGGCTAGTTTGAAAGGTTAGCTAAACGACCTGGTGGTAACCTTCTTTGATAAAGGTATGGAAAAGTTGGTGCTAAGGTATAATAAATGCCTAAATCAAAACAGCAATTATGAAGAAAAATAGCTTAAAAGTGTATCTAACTTTTGTAAATAAAACAGTTTTGATCTTCACTGTTCATTTTTTATTTTTTCTGGCAAAATAGAGATAAAAAAAAATACTTTTATATTATAACCATAAATAGATATCTATTTAATGTATATATAGTCAAATTTTTAAATATATAGGGTTCATACCAATACGAATAAAAGAATAATAACTTAAAATTCATTCTTATACTTAATAGATAATTTATAATCATTCACGTGTCACTATCATTTTCTCATAAAAATCGGATAAACTGTAATAAAATAAAATCAATACTTCTTTTTGTATTTTGTCAAAATAGTTAATTTCTTATTAACTTATATTTTATTGAAGTAAATTTATTTAACACTTAAAATTGAAATGCTTTTAAGCTTTTTAAGTTGCTCTTCAGATGCATAATTTCTTTCCAAAAATAAAAATATTAAATACTATTATCTAAAAACATTCCAAATAGCTTAAACATTTAAAAGTTAAAATTATTTAATAATAGATCACAGGAAAAAAAAAACATTTAACTTTAGTTCTTAAAGTGCATGGAATGTTTTTAAAACGTATAATGTTTAATGTGTTTGTTTTTGGAAGAATTTATGTTAGTGAATTTGAACCAGCAAGGAATGAAAGCTCTTGAGTTTCAAGTGTTTAATCAATTCACTCCATTGAAGTGTAATTTCTTACTAATTTGAGTTCTGAAGGTTTATATAGTATAACTATTAACAGATAATTTCTTTATTTAATATATATAATTTTTATTTTATTAATTTTAATGTTAAAACTTTTTTAATATAAAGGCTAGAAATGACTGGCTCCCATAGAAACAAGAATGAACACGCCCACACTAAAATACAACAAATTTAAAACTCAATAATATAATATACACATCTTTTACAGTAAAGGTTAAATTGAACAAATGAGGTACATAAATGCTACACATCACTAACATTTATGATTGCATGATGCATAAAAGTACAAACAACATTTAATTGAAGATTGGAAATATATAAACATGAATTATAATGCTTAGTTCTCATGGACAAATGTAAATTAATATCCTAGAGTAGAATAGAGCCATTATTCAAGAGTAGAATAAAGCCATTATTCTTTTATAAAAAGAATTCATCAACATGCTTAATGATTAGTTAATTCAGGTAACATTAAATGAGACTGTAATATATATGCCAATTCTTTGTAAGGTAAATTGCCTAACTTGTTTAAAAGGAAATAAACTTTATTTAATAAAAAATGTCCTTATTCAAAACATTATGAGGTTGAAGATCATACTGGAGTCCATAATTGACAACAGACTGAAAATTAATAAAATGTAAGAAAAAAATCTCTCTTAGTATGACCTCGATGCAAAGCTGTGACAGTATCTCCACAGGTTACCGAGTCTAACAACTAAAGTTTTAATTACCTTTTCAATATGATAATGTTGAATAATGCATACATAAAAATGACAAATAAAAATACTTAAATAAATAAATTGTTATATTTATAATGTTTCAAAAAATTTATTTTCAAAGTGAACCAAAATATTTCATAAACAAATCATCTGAAATTATACGTATTAAATTCAAATTATTACTATTACTATTTTTATTATTTCCTTACATTAAACATATTTAATATCCAAAAATATTTTCTGCCATAGAAAATGTATATTTATAATTTCAGAAAAGTTTGATATTTTAATACTATGTGAGCCAAATTTAAGTCTCGTATATAAATTATTTTTCTGCTTGTACATTAAATACAAAAATCATTCTTTCAATGCAATAAGGAAGACAATTTATTCTTTCTAAATATTTTCATTTTATTATAAATCTCTACATTTCTGTAGAAGTTTCACATAAGATTAGAATGTATTCCTTATAAATTTTATAAAGGGGATAATTCTATTACCCAGAATTTTCATTTTTTCAATTCTCAACAATTGTTTAAAATAAAAAAAATTGTCAAAACACGGAGAACTTTTAAATTAAAAACCGAGAAAAACAGTGTTTATCCTCTGAAGAAAATTGCAATAAATTGAAGAATTTAATAATAATTAATTTTTCCCTCGATAACAGCTTCCGCTTAAACGATTCTCTTTTAAAACTCACAATAAATCATTTCTTTAGGCATATTCTGCTTGGAAAAAATATTTACTCTCAATTTATATCATCCTAACAATATTTTGAAATTGAAGAAAAATTTATATATGTGATTTTCTTCTTAAATATTTGATGTTCTTCTCGTTAATTAACAAGCAGTTTANTAAGCTTTTTAAGTTGCTCTTCAGATGCATAATTTCTTTCCAAAAATAAAAATATTAAATACTATTATCTAAAAACATTCCAAATAGCTTAAACATTTAAAAGTTAAAATTATTTAATAATAGATCACAGGAAAAAAAAAACATTTAACTTTAGTTCTTAAAGTGCATGGAATGTTTTTAAAACGTATAATGTTTAATGTGTTTGTTTTTGGAAGAATTTATGTTAGTGAATTTGAACCAGCAAGGAATGAAAGCTCTTGAGTTTCAAGTGTTTAATCAATTCACTCCATTGAAGTGTAATTTCTTACTAATTTGAGTTCTGAAGGTTTATATAGTATAACTATTAACAGATAATTTCTTTATTTAATATATATAATTTTTATTTTATTAATTTTAATGTTAAAACTTTTTTAATATAAAGGCTAGAAATGACTGGCTCCCATAGAAACAAGAATGAACACGCCCACACTAAAATACAACAAATTTAAAACTCAATAATATAATATACACATCTTTTACAGTAAAGGTTAAATTGAACAAATGAGGTACATAAATGCTACACATCACTAACATTTATGATTGCATGATGCATAAAAGTACAAACAACATTTAATTGAAGATTGGAAATATATAAACTTGAATTATAATGCTTAGTTCTCATGGACAAATGTAAATTAATATCCTAGAGTAGAATAAAGCCATTATTCTTTTATAAAAAGAATTCATCAACATGCTTAATGATTAGTTAATTCAGGTAACATTAAATGAGACTGTAATATATATGCCAATTCTTTGTAAGGTAAATTGCCTAACTTGTTTAAAAGGAAATAAACTTTATTTAATAAAAAATGTCCTTATTCAAAACATTATGAGGTTGAAGATCATACTGGAGTCCATAATTGACAACAGACTGAAAATTAATAAAATGTAAGAAAAAAATCTCTCTTAGTATGACCTCGATGCAAAGCTGTGACAGTATCTCCACAGGTTACCGAGTCTAACAACTAAAGTTTTAATTACCTTTTCAATACATGAATGGGACAATGGTGTTACGGGGAGAACAACCTATGAATTTATCCCGAACATTGGTGATAGGTTAAAGTGGACTTACTTCACCCCGAACTACCAACTGACACAACTAATCACCGGGCATGGCTGCTTCAATGCATACCTGAAGAGATTTAACATCAAATCTATTGACACCTGCCCGTGTGATAACTCATCTATACATGACACCAGGCACCTTCTCTGGGATTGCAAGTTCCACGAGC
Source organism: Centruroides sculpturatus (assembly GCF_000671375.1). Classification (NCBI taxonomy): domain Eukaryota; kingdom Metazoa; phylum Arthropoda; class Arachnida; order Scorpiones; family Buthidae; genus Centruroides; species Centruroides sculpturatus. The sequence goes on along the minus strand of NW_019385128.1, from coordinate 77,816 downwards.
AACAACGGATAAGGCTGATGGGCGAGGTACTCAAGAATAATTACAGCTGGCCCTGCTCACACAGCAAGTTGCTTAAAGACCGAAACATCTACAGTGTCATTATCGACTTTCTGAAATCTACTGCAGCCCTTGACCCTCCTAATACTCATCAAGGGACTAGCACCAACTGAAGGGTCCTCCTCGAGAGCACCTTCCAAGTAAGTGGGCTCTGTCCCATGCTGATGGATTTCTGTGTATAAATACTCAGTAACTGGTTTCTTATGTACTAAATATTCCTGTTTATGTATATTGGATATATCGCATTTCGAGATGTATCTCGTTGTAACAACTGTAATTCCGTATGCATGTAGCTCTGTAGATAATTTTAACTTAAGTTTTCTTCTTGTACCTTCTTCCCAATTATCTGTACTGTTTGCCTGGCCCGCTCCTGCGGCCTGGCCACGTTTTCATCACGGGTTAATATGTAACGGACGTAGACTCTTCCTCCGCAATTACCTCTATATTGTGTTGGCTTTGCCATCGGTACACCTGTATTTGTTAACTCCTCTCCGCGGCAATGTCATGTCATAGTTACTGTTTAATGTATTTGTATATTCCTACTTCCGTGTATTGTACATCTGTCCTCGCATACTTCTGCTCCATAGTGTTACACTACGGCCTATGTACTGCTCTTGGTCACACCATTTTATACTTGTATTTATATTTCCAAGGTATGCTACTTTCTACAGTGTACTGCACNAAAAGCAGTCTATATATATATATATATATATATATACCGTCAATTCTGCTTAATAGCAAGGCATCGGGACCGGAGCTACAAAACGGCGGGGCTCACATTATAGGATTTGGTTCCGTTCTCGAACATTTCGTCCTACTAATCGACCGGGCTAATAACCGGATTCGACCATATACGGCATATATACTTATTCATTTATAACATCGCTTTTTCTCAATCGTAATCGAGACCGTATCCGGAATACCGGTACAAAGAGAATTTGTTAAAAAAAAGTTAAAAACTGCGAAAGGATCCTTTTTATCTACGCAAAAACACCTTCTCGTCGGTATTAAAACGATTCGCCGCAACAGAAGACACTAAAAACCGAAAAGAAAAAATATATAACGCGATTCCATTGGAAATAACACATAAAACGTTGGCTTATCATCCACCGAAGTATTTTAAAGGAGGAATAAAAGTTAATAATATGTTTTATTTATTTGTAATATGTAAAACTGTTTATAATATATAATCTGACTGTAAATGACAAGTAGATATGTGGAAATGACAATGTAAAAAATGTAAAATTCGGTTGTGTTTTGATTAGTAGTTTTAATGAATTGATATAAAGTAAGTTTTGGATGAGAAAGAGAGGGGTAAAAAGGTTCAATTTCGTTGGCTGGTACAGGTACTGAACCCGCAGCCTTTGGATCAGGCGCAGTAGCCATCTTCCAATGTCACTGTCATAGAGAGGTATGATTTAAAGGAAGACACTCACCACTGTTGTCATTATTTCATTGTCTTCCTTTCACTGTTACAATCCAGATTGTTTGTCTTCGTACCTTATTACATCCATTTTTGCGTCATTTTTACTTCTTTTATTAAACCCTTGACCACCTTCGCCCTTCGCCCCCGAAACGATCTACCGCAGGCGCAGACGCCAATCGTGACACTCTCGGTACCAGAACACTTGGATACTTATCACAGGAGCATTGTTCGACTTCATTTTGTTTTTCCCCCTTTTTTTCCTGTCTTTTTTTAAATAAACATACGAGTATTTGTGTGTTAACTGTGGTATTAATTACGTTCGTATTTTTAAACCGTTTTAAAAAATTATATCGATTGACAGCGTACAGTATATTTTAAAATTTGCTGTGGAATGAGTCTAAATTACTTAGGTTTGTTCGTTTGGTTTGAATGGTATTTTGTAATCTTACGTCAATTTGACGTCATATCTTGAGATTTATAATTAAAAAATATGAATAATGACGTCAAACTGACGTCGTTCCTGATTAGACGGATAGATGTTTTAGTTTCGGTTATATCCGTATTTATTATTACAAGAAAATATATTCTCTTTTAACGTAACGTTACTTATATAAAAAATTTAATTTGGATACGGAATAGATTTTTACTTCTAAAAGTTTGTCGTTCGACGTGTCCGAACAAGAAAGCGCGCGCAAACGACGCAATCGCCCGGGATAGATTTTTGTCGTCTGCTTTTCGAAGATTCGTCCAATCAGCATCGAGATTTTAAACCACGTGATAGCGACGTATTTCCGTGTTTGTTGCAATCGGCGCCATTTTGTTTGCAGTATGTAATAAAGTACATATACTTTACTACATACAAAAATATTTTTCTAATGTATATTAATTATACAATAAAATATGTAATTAATAAATTAGAAGTTTTGGCTTTTTTCTCGTGTTCACGTGTTATATTTATAATTTTAAGTGTAATAAAATGATTTTTTTACATTTATATACGTTTCTTGATTTAGTAAACTCAACTAACATTTAATTTAATAAATACAGTAACAGAATTCTGCGCGTTTTGCATCCTGTAAATCATGTTTCTCTGCACATGTTTGAAGCAATAAGAAGCAGTAACCTCTTATCGTCATACAATGCTTATATCGGTTTTAAGAAATTTCATTTAAAGTAAATAATTTCACTAAATCTTGGCATTATAATTTCAGTAATAAAAACAATTACGTTCGGATATGGAAAGATCGAATTGGGAAACTGAAGGGAATAAAGCCAAGAGATTCTCTTGGCTTTATTCCCTTGGGAACGGGATTTTCTTGGGTTTATTCCCTTGGGAACGGGATTTTCTTAGGTTTATTCCCGTTTCAACTCTCGGAAGACGATGCCATCCGTGTGGTGGCCAAAGAGGGAGCGACAACCAACTCCAAGAAGACGATTTGGACAAATTGTCATCCCTCTACCCGCCATAAAAATACTTTCCGGCTGTCGGAATCTCGAAAATCTTTGTCCAGTAAGACGGGAAGAAACCTATACCATAAACACTGCAGGTAGATCGTCCACCCCGAAACTTTGCAAAGAAGAATCTGGGTTATTCGGTTTTGTGAATGCCAATTTACTTGCAAACTCTAGATTTAAACAGAATAATTTACAAGAACTGGTCAATTTCTACGTATTCGAAAAGCAATTTTCAACATTTTAAATAAAGCTTCATTTATGCATAGAAGTGGAAAACAAATGGCGGTATACAGGGTGATCCAAAAGTCAGTAAACATTTTTAGTGCACGTGGAAACGCGTGTTTTTTTCAGGCGTGCCAAAATTAGTTTCAATTATGTTCATCAGGTAACGCTTTACCAGTAATGACGTCACCGCATTATTACCATTATTTAGGAGTTACAGATGTGGAGAAAACCCTGAAAATTTCACATGGATAGCCCATCCGAGCGAGCGAGGCGCGAACCCACGACTTAACTCCTAGTGTTCAAGGTAGGAAGGCCGCTTGGCCACTGGTAAGAACCTCAATATTAAGTGGATAATCAGTTCAGTATTATTGTTATTACAGACAATTCTCGATAAGGTGAAACTTTGATAACGTGAACTATTTTCATACATTTGCTATACAGTTAACGTTAAAAATATTCGATAAGGTGAACTAAATTTGATATAATTTTGAAAAAAACAATTGCAAACTTTCAAATTCGCCCAAACGATTAATTGTTAATTGTTTTAAAACCCAAGATTTTATGATAATATACACGATTATACATTCAATGATGATATTTTATTTTGTCTGTTTATATACGGCGATGGGACACGTGGGCGAGAAGTTCTTCGGTAGGACTTTTATCCTCTCGACCGCCGGCCAGGATTGGACCAACTTATCTAAGCTTTAATAAATTTAAGCCTCCTCTGGTTTAATGTAGCAAATGGCGGCTTAAGTTCATTAAGTAACAATGGTAGTCATCACTGGATTAATGGTGACAGTAATTTGCCTCTCTCTAAAGAATTAACAAGTAAAGACCATTTCACGAAATATGATAGTCGATACGATTCATAGTAATGATGAAAATGTTACTGAATAAGAATGGAGAGGTTGCCGCCGACGTTTTCAACGCGAAAACGTGTACGTGCCTTCCTGTAAGCCTAGAAGTTTGACAATGGCGTTTGGAACGTCAGTGGAATCATGTTCGACGTTCCGAACGCCATTGTCAAACTTCTAGGCTTAAAAGGCGGCGGCGCTGAACGTCCGACGTACACGTTTTTGCGTTGTAAACGTCGGCGGCAACCTCTCTATTGTGTCACGTTAGTTACCGGCTCGGAAGCAGCTACATAATACATGTATAATAAAACTGATGTTACCCGATTCGTTTTTGATAAATTAAACGAAATCGAACTAAATGTTATGACTCGTTGAAAAGAGTCAAAATTACCGTCTCATTTAAATAAAGAAATTTCTGTTATTCTTCGATAAGGTGATATTTTTTATTTGGCACAAACGAGTTCACCTTATCGAGAATTGTCTATACTAAAATGAACTGATAAAAAAAAAAACAACCTTATCTTAACGATAAGAGATCAAATAGACTCGTTTTTTTTTCATTTTACAATTATTACACAATACAAGTCGACCCCCCTATAACACTGTTGATTATTCCGTTTTATATGAATTCCATGTTGTACGAGTCACTTAGATTTTACAAATACGTGTGCCGGGCTGTGAACGGCTCAAGTATTTGTAAAATCTAAGTGACTCGTACAACATGGAATTCATATAAAACGGAATAATCAACAGTGTTATAGGGGGGTCGACTGGTATTTTATTGAAATTTTAATCTCTGATAATTGTATAATCGGATAGAAATAAATACTAAAAGGCTTTCTGGAGTAAACTAGTTCAATCGTTTGCAAAATAAGATTTCGTAAACGAGTGAACTAGTTTATAAATATAGCGCTTTTTACACACGTCTATCACAGATCTGTTGTTTCGTACAATACTTCGATGGCGTTTAGAAGTGTTGCGAATAATTTATTACATTCGGAAAGTAATTTAAATCGCGCTTTCGCCTTATTAAGTCAAAGGCTGGTTAGTTGCAGTTATTTTACTTATTCTCAAAATCCTAATTACTGTTCACCTAAACAAACAAAATGGACTTCCGCGGAAGAAGCCGTTTCTGTGATTAAATCTGGTGAGTCATTATTTATTTATTTATATGACTTTTTTCTTTTTATGTAATTATCTGCAATTAAAGTATTTAATTCGTTTATTTCAATTAATAATTAAAATAAATTACTAATGCTTAACGTAGTCGACCCGCGGTATAAATCATAAGCACCTGTCTAAGTCAAATTTAAAAAAAATCTGGCAACGAGTTGCTTAAGTTTCCAGGCAACATTTGGTGGCGCCATCTGTTGTGAAATTTTCTTTTAAAAAACTTGTTATATTTTTAACTATTATAAAATTCAAAAAAGCTTAATTTTGAGGATAGGGATGAGTTTTATAATAAAAATTGTAAATGCTATTAACGAGTAAAATCGTCATTAAGTCCGACCCTACTGGAGATAAACACGACCCCCTTTATCTCCCCACCCCCTCGATCTTTAATCACCAAAATTTAACAGCATCAATTTCCCTAATAAACAAACCTTCCTGCAAAATTTCAGAAATTTTCGACAAAAACCACAGGAATTATTAAGCTTCAAATAGGATGAAAAAAATCGTTTCCCTCACACACTTACACACACTAACATTCATACATACAGAGAAAACCCCGAATTTTTTTGCATATCTCGACGTTTCAAAGATGTACTGACTCCAAAAATCTTCGGGGGGGTCATTTTTTGACCGATCGCCATACTTTTCCTCCGTTATATATAACAGCCGGGAAAATAACTATTCCTTTTTCGTTCTTATCACATTATGACTTATTTGCTACCAAAAGATATAAATTTAACTCGGTTAGAGCTCCTTATAAGGTAGTGATTTGAATTTATATAAGACGACATGACAGTTTCCGTGTTGCGCTACTTTATTCTGAAGCTTTGCTTAATCTATCGGAAACAAACGTTTATTTTAAAAATTATTTTAATCATTTATTACAGGCGATAGAATATACGTGGAAGGCATAAATTCAACTCCACGAAAGCTCGTTTCGGCAACGATACAACACGCCAAAGCTTCCAAAATTAATAATCTTATCACTTATTTCTTCTATATTTACGGAGATCTGGAATATTTGCATCAGGAAAATCGAGGTAGGTTTTTTAAAATTTCACCTCGACACTTTCATTTTATTTTATTGTTTAAAAGATCATTTGTATTTCTAGACGTATTTCGTTGCAATGCATTTTTCGTTGGTCCAAATATCCGTCACGCAGTAAATACCGGAAGGGCTATGTATTTACCAATATTTGTTACGGATGTCCCGATGTACTTACATCGACAACCGGTTGACGTTGCTTTAGTTCAAGTAACTCCACCGGACGAACGAGGTTTCTGTTCGTTAGGAGGTTCCGTGGGATGCACTAGAGCAGCGGTCGAAAGTGCCAAATGCGTTATAGGTATGAATTTATTATTATAATACAGTCGACCTCCCTATAATTACGGTCCCTATAATTACGATTCCTATAAAACTACGAAAAAATTGTGACGGTATTCGTAAAAAAAAGGTAAAAAACCTCCTATAATTACGTAAAACGTCATCGGGCAGCCGAACTACTTTCCCACCGTCCGTAGCGCCAAGCTACGGAGAGATTTCTATCGTCTGGACAGTATTATATAAATTATATATAAATTAGGTACTGTACATATAATTATATATTAATTATATATAAATTAGGTACTGTATATATAATTATATATTAACTTATTGTAACTTTGTTATAATTAAATATATAATTTCCGCCGTCTAGCGTGGCGCCACGCTACGGAGATTTTTACGCTAACTATCGTCTGTCAGTATGTAAATTAGGTACCGTAAGTCTAATACAGTACTGTAATTTTATACATTTCTTGTGAAAGAAACATTTCTTATTCAACGGCGATTAAAATTATTTATATTAATGATGTCTCCGAAGTTCAACGAAGTTTTCACAGAAAAATAAGTTGTTAGAAATCGGCCGCTCTTTGCTGAGCTGTTCCGCGACGAAAACAATGTTGAGCAATGGCAATGTCGAATGGTGACACTCGGTAAGTAATCCTACAATTTTTTGTTTATAGCGTAGTTTATACGGATTATTCCCACAAAAAATATACGTATTTTGGAAATGTTGAGTCGGATTAGTCTAGAATCGATTAATTTTATGGAAGAAAACCTTTCAAACAGCCGTAGTCCGTAAACTTGACACGTGTCGGGCTATGATTGGAAGGACTCGTAAGAAATCGGTTTCCTAAAGAATGGAACGTATCTATGATCTTATAGGGGGTCGACTGTATTTAAGTTTTCTATAGAATGAAATTGCAATTATCTTCTTTCCCGATAGCGCAAGTCAATTCTAACCAACTTAAAACGTTTGGAGATAGCCAAGTTCATATAAATCGCTTCGATTTCTTAGTGGAAGGGCATCACGAATTACCAGAGATACCGAGGAAGCAAATTTCGGAAGAAGATTTAAGAATTGGAAAATTAATTGCTGATAATTTAGTAGATGACGATGCGACACTTCAGACAGGTGAGAAAAAGTATCTTACTTTAGTTACGTTTTGATTTATAAGAATACAGTAATGCAACTTGGACATGTTCTGTAATTTTGCGAACTATTAGTACGTTAACAATTAATTGGATGCTGAGAACAATTAGCCGAACGGTAAACTGGATATATAGATTAATTCGTAGAATGGTTAATTTGTTTTAAATGATCGTTTTCTAAAATACTAGATTTCATGCTTTCCTGTTCGAAACCAGATTCGAAATAATTCCAATGTATTATAAATCCCGATAGATACTGAAGTTCTGTGATTGTTTTACATGGTAAAACGATTATTATGGACTCATTTTCCGTAGAATTCACTAAGCTTATAGGATTGACAAGGATCGATTTCACTCGATACGATTAAACATTGATAAAAACAAAGGTACGAGCCGTAGAACTGAAATTAGTTTGTTAAAAACGGCAGACCACATAAGGGTCCAATAGGCCTATACAATTTCTTTATATAAACTTGATAAATATAAGTGTATTTACACAGATATATTTTTGTAAGTTTTCTATCACATAGTATAGCACACACAGGGACTGTAAGTATAATTTTATCTTCGAACAGGCGACTGAAAACTTATGGTACATTATATTCATAAAGTCGAAAGAGTTAAATGATTGTGTACTTGTTATTCAAAAAGTATCAGTAAAGTAACATTGAAAACTACAACATTTTAACTATATATAAGATGTGGCTCGCCAATAGGCATTCCAGAAAGGTTGCGATCGCTCTCGTATATTTCTGATGGGCATTGTATAGCTCCTATCATGAAAAGGTTTCTCCACCCCTGCATATAGATCGTTTATAGTGTGAAAATGTAACTTCAAAACTTCATTTTCAAAATCTTGGAATGATATCGAATAGGTCCAAGCTATCTTACATAATTCTTAAGAGCCAGGTTGGAACTTAAATCGAAATTCATCAGCGAACAGCACTGTTTGTATAGCCATTGGCTTTGAGTCCAGTGGCGATACTTGCTGTACTAATTCAATCAGAGCGTTGTCTGGGAGGACGCCAGAAAGATACAACAAATGGTTTTGCATAAATATAACCTTCGAAACATTATGGCTCGTCGTTTGGATGCAGAGAAATCTGAAGCAACAGCGCTATGTCAATAGAGTGTTACATTTAGGCGCAGAATCTTCGTTGATATGGTTCACAGACATTTAGCAACGGACCTTATTAAATAAACAGGTTCATAATATGATACGATTAATATTTATTTACTAGTTATTTCCCTCTATACTTATCTGTTTCAATTTCATCTAAACTGGACTCGGGGACCTCGAAACGTCGAAAAATATAAAACATTTTGGGAGTTTTTCGGTATGAATGGATGTTAGAGTGTGTGGAGAGCATAATTTTGTTCACCTATTTTGATTTTTAATAACTTCTGTGCCTTTTGTTGAAAGCTTTTGGTATTCTGCAGAAATGTTTGTATATCAGGGAGAAATGTTACTAGAAATTTTCAGAAAAATTGGACCATTGGTTCGGGAGATATTAAGCATAAATATTTTTCGCCTGAAAAGTTACGCAACTCGTTGCTGGATTTTTTAATATCGCATTGTTTGCTATTATAGCTGTCTACTCGATTCTTTTCACCCATTGAAATCGTGTAGTTTAAACTGAACGAATGGACTTTTTCTTTTAGTGCTTCAGGCTAGGGGTTAAGAAAAATAGTTACAAATTAATTAACAACGATAGATGAAGTGTGTGGATGCATTATGAACTAGGTTTTGTGGATACGAATAATTTGTTGGCAATGCTTTTTAGGTGTTGGATCGATTCCCGATGCCGTTTTGGTTTCGCTTAAACAACATCGCAATTTGGGTATCCACAGCGAAATGTTCGGCGATGGACTCGTCGATCTATTTAACTCCGGCGCCATTACTAATCGATACAAAACTGTTATTCCCGGAAAGATGGTCACTTCCTATACTTTAGGATCTAAAAAGCTATACGATTTTCTAAACAATAATACAGACGTAGGTGAGTAAAATTATGCCTAATTTTACAGTAAAAATGCTAATAATAATAGTAATGAGCAATTATTTATTGTGACATTGTCACAATGCCTGGCTACAATTTTTAATTAATTATTTTATTTATTTCATTAAAAATATATATACTCTTCGTCTCAAATTAGTAGTGGCTTGCCTCTCTACATCATAATTTTCCTTTAACAATAGAGTCGTGTTCGTTATCTATCTAACACCTTTCGGGGGGAAACGTTTGAATTGATATACTTGTACGTGACTTCTGGTTTGTATGGAAAATTCGTATATATCGGGGCCTCCTCCCCTACGGTTTCCACACCCGGTCTTGATTTTCATCTATCTAAATCTGTTCTCGAGATTAAGAAAGGACAGCGAGCCGGCCAGACGGACGACAGTGGGAATTTACCTTTGTATTGCATAATCAATACAATTGGGTTTTTATTTGGCTGCAATTTGAAAAATCGCAGCCAAATAAAAACCCAATTGTATTAATTATGCAATACAAAGGTAATTTGTTAACGGGAATATCCCGAGAAAACTTTCAACGAGAAACTGATTTATATATGTGTTTTTTTTTTTAACTCTTTCCGCCCTGTGGGCACTAAGAGGGCCTTTTTTTTTGCAAACCAATTATGGGTTCGCCCAGGCCCACAATGGGACTGCCGGGTGGTGAGGGACGGGACCCGACATATCTGAGCGGACCACCCCCCCGAAAGATTCCTGGGGATTCTTTGACCCGTCCGGATTCGTTCCCGGGTCCCCCAGAGTGGTGGGTTGCCACCTTGACCGCTCGGCCATCCGGCCTTCAATGAGAAACTGATTTATATCTAGGTGTTAGACACGTAAAGAAAACACAGAAAACTGCACGTGGCTAGCACGTTGATTAGGCGCAAAACTGGAACCAACTACCATTGTTCAGTGATTTTATTCAATTGGCCAAGTGAATAAAACTACTCGGTTCGGGGTAAAAACAGTCAAATACGCTTGATTTTTGGTAGAAACATAGAAATTTATACGAAGAAAAATATATATATGGAATCCAACTTTAATATGAACTAAGAACACTGTTTTATAAAAATACTAGTTTTAAAAAACTAGGTTCTTGGATTCCATTAAGACCGCATTCATTTTCCAATCTGGAAAAATACACAGCCTAGATTTAATTTACAATTATTCGATTATTTTGTGAACTCGCAACATCGTCAATTGTTTTCTAAATATGTTAAAACCCAAATATTTTTATTTTTTAAGCTTATAATTGAATTCCTTTCGAACTGTAACTTAATATGTTACTATAGTAACATGTAAAATATTAGCCTACGTTCTGAATATTTTAAATTATAATATAGAGATGAGGGATATCAGTTTCACTAACAACACGGGAGTGATCGCTTCCAATCACAAAATGGTGGCCATTAATTCTTGCATCGAGATCGATTTAGCCGGAGAAGTTGCAGCCGATTGTATTGGACCATACATATATTCGGGTAAGTTATTCTGTATATGATTTACGTTTATAAATATTCATAACAGATTCTAAATTGTATGCAAACATCATTTAAAGCGTAGTTTCGTGTAAATGTCGGTGCAATTTTCCAACTTTCTAGCATTAAAATTCGCTTAATCAGTTCTTTTGTCGGTGGTAAAAATACAAAAATTTTAAAGATGTTGCCAAATTACATTAATGAACCAGTACAGAATATTAAAGGACTCTTTCTCGACTTTTCTGGCTCCTGAAACGGGGGTTCAGGGAGCCATTCCCTGAACCTCCCTCCCGTTCCAGGAGCCAGAAGTCCAGAAGTCCTCCCGTTCCAGGAGCCATAAGTTCGATAATTATCAATTTACAATATAAAATTTAAGTAATAATAAAAACTTAAAAGGAATTGTGATAAATTTCTCTATTCAAAAGAACATTTAAGTTTAAAAAACGCTAAGACACATTAGCATAAAGTCTTGTATGAAGCATCCGTTATGTGATTTTATTCAAAAATAACTTGTATTACATTAATTATAAAAAGGAGAAAGACTTAATTTTGAGGTTAAGGATGACTTTCAAAATTGTAAATGCCAACGACGAGTAAAATTTTTATTAAATCGACCCCATTATGACACATCTTTCCTTTCAATCCGCTTGAACTTTAATCACCAAAATATTAATATCAACAAAGCCCCATATGTAGAAATAACCTTGCGAAATTCAAAATTTTTAACTCATTTGGTCCTGAGATACAACGCAAAACAGATGCCCAGACACAAAATTTTGGTAAAGTATTTATTATTATTGTTTTTATTTTTGGACTCTTTAAGTGTCAAAACGTCGAGACATGAAAAAATTAGGATCACAGTTTCATCGATTCCGCACTCTCCCTATGTTAATTTTATAAAACCCGAGGAAGCAAAACTGAAAAAAAAAATATCCAGCAACGAGTTGCTTAACTTTCCCGGCAACATTTGGTGGCGCCATTTGTTATCATATTTTATTTAAAAACATGTTATATTTTTAATTATTATTAAATGGCAAAAAGCTTAATTTTGAGGGTAGGAATGGGCTTTATAAAAAATTGTAAATGGTAATAACCAGTAAAATCTTTATCAAGTCCGACCCTACTGAAGATACACACACGACTCCCTTTATCTCCCCACTCCACCAACCTTTAACCACTAAACTTTATCATTATTAATCCTCCCGATAAACAAACCTCCCTGCGAAATTTCAGACATTTTCGACGAAAAGCACAGGAGTTATTAAGCTTCGAATAGGGTGAAAATATCGTTCCCTCATACGTCTACAAACACATGTATTCATACATACAAAAAATACCCGATTTTTTTTTCATTTTTCGACGTTTCAAGATGTTTTGAGTCCAAAAATGTAAAAATCTTGGAGGGTCATTTTTTGATCGCTGGACGTACTTTTCCTCTGTTATATATAACAGCCGAAAAAGTAAAAAAGACAAGAAGTAATTGCAGATTATTTTCGAAACCTATTTTATGATTATTTAACTGTATTCTTTATTTTTCTAGTATTTATTCCCAGTGCGATCGTAAAGTCGTTGGCAGTGGACCGCGCCCGTGTGATCGGTCGGGCCGAACTGTGACGTTACGACTTTAACTGTTTCGAATCGCGACCTATCTGTGACGTTCCTGGAAGCCCCTTCCGTTTCTTCGTCCACTGTGGAGGGACTTTACGATCGTTCTGTAATTATTAAATAGTAAAGAATTTTATGATCGGTCTTAAAATACGATATATCGAGCGTATTTCAATAGGATTTGGAGGACAGACCGATTTCTTAAGAGGAGCGGCTGAGAGTTTAGACTGGAAGGGGAAACCAATACTAGTGTTACATTCGAGGACTAAGAAAGGAGAAACTAAAATTGTTCCTCGTTTAAAACCAGGTTCGTTGACAAAAATTTATTTATAACAATTAAAATTTCGTAACATGTAAAAATATAAAGATTTTCAGGGTCGGCAGTTGTGTCCACGCGTGCCCACGTCCATTACGTAGTTACGGAATATGGAATTGCCAGTCTTTTCGGCAAAACCCTACAACAGAGAGCTTACGAATTAATTCGAATCGCTCATCCGGATGACAGAGAGAAGTTAGAAAAGGATGCGTACGATAGATTCAAATGCATTCTTTCACCTTGATCGAGAAATCAAGATTAGAAATAACTGGCAATAAACTCTTTGATAATAGACTCAATAGCGCAAAGAGTTATTTAAGAAAGAAAGAATTAATTAGAATGAATAGTTTGCAAATGGCTTTCTCGTGCCTGCCATAAACGGATCTCAGTTTCTGATAAATGAGCAAACCAAAATAACATCTTAATTGTAAATTACGTATACAAGATATATACTATTAATATATGTAATTTCGAAAGGAAATATTGCTTCGAATAAAAGAGATTCGAAGGGTGTGAGACTATCGAGTCGGGTGTGAGACTTTGATCGGTGACCATTCATCGCCTCAGACATAAAAAGAATCAAACGACCAACCTGCAGACCTTCGACTTTTGTACGATATTTGATTTTAATCAGATATTATGTAAACTCTCGCTCGCCATATTAGAGAGGTTGAGGCGCACGTTTTAAACGTGTAAACGTGTACGTGTGGCGTTCGGCGCCGCTTTCCCGTAAGCCTAAAAGTTTGACAATGGTGTTTGGATAGTCGGTGGAATCACGCTCGACATTCCAAACACCATCGTCACACTTTTAGGCTTACGGGAAAGCGGCGCCGAACGTCACACGTACACGTTTACACGTTTAAAACGTGCGCCTCAACCTCTCTATTGTATTCTTAGTATTACGTGTAAATGAAAATATTTAGAGAATTAAATGTGTGTGACTACTCTGTATCGACACCCACGCGACACTCTCCTTTAACCGAAGGGTGTCGAAAGTAATCGTTGAAGCGGATTTGATCCGATTTGTATACGGAATTATTTAATAAATTATTATTTTTTTTTTGTAAAATAACAGTTTTGTTTTGTTTTAATAATTTGCAAGTTATATATTTAATTTATAAAAATTTAACAGTAAGTATGTTTTATGTTACTTGTAAGAATGTTTTAATAAAAACTTATATTAACATTAAAAAAATAACGTGGGTATAGGCTAAGGTTTCCCAATCTTTTTCTTGCATTGATCGCCCCTATAGAAAATACTTTTTTTCAATCGACCCTTTTAAAATTCTTATGTCATTTCCCTATACAGTTGTCCCTTGATAATCCGACAGGTATGGGACCAAAGGTGTGTCAGATTACCAAAAGTGTCCGGATTACCGAAAATAATTACATATTTCGCATTGTTTTGCTAGCAGTAACATACAATATTCTCTACTCCAACTGTTCGAACAGAACTGCTCACATAAAACACACGAAATGTGTGTCATCGAGTAAGAATTGGATGGGGAGATTCACATCGCGACATGCTTCTGTGCAAGCAGACACGTAATGGGGACGGGTACCTCGCGTTTTTTTATGCAGCGCTCGAGAAGCGCTTTACAGCGAACACACTGAAACTGGTTTCTAATTGGCCAATACTGATCGTGACGTCATTTCGCTACACTCTCGCTGCATAAAAAAACGCGGGGGTACCTTGACGGGAGGTGCGTCGGACTACTGAGCATGTCGGATTAAAAAATGTCGGACTATAGAGGGACAACTGTATTTTGATTAAGTTGTATGAAGTATACTAATAAAGCACTTAATGAATTTCCCACAGTTGTCATTGTTCTTATTTCGAGAATTTCAGATAATTTTCAAATTTTCCATTGTCTCCTTGTGTTCCAAATTTCAAAATTCCATTACCCTCCGGGAATCTTTACTTACCTCGGTCGGTATTCCTGGTACAAGCGTTGTTAATGTTGATTACATTGATAATCTGCATTGATCAGATAAATTCCAGTAAATCTGTTTATCAGACCTATCCCTATTTAATGATACTAGAAACAGCCTGATTCAGATATAGCCTGAGCGTGCATTTAATCAAAAATTGTCATTGTATTTACTTTTCCGGCTCTGTAATATATAGCAGAGGAAAGTATGGCGATCGGTCGAAAAATGAACTCTCAGGACTTTTACATTTTAGGACTGGAGACGTCGAAACGTCGAGATAATGCAAAACAATTCGGTGTTATTTTCTGTATGTATAAATGTTAGTGTGTGGGAGGCAAGACTTTATTCACCCTGTTTGAAGCTTAATAACTCCCGTGCTTTTTATCCATCCGTACTCTCAAAATTAAGCTTTTTGCCATTTTATAATATTTAATAAATATATTTATAAAATGCAAAGAATACTGCAAAATAAGTGAAAATAAACTTACTTTTAAAAATGTGGTAAGGTGGAAACAGTGGAAATAACACTAGTATCTATTACAAAATTGATAAAATACGTACAAAAATGATGTTATTTCCTTATTTATCTTTATAAATTATTTAAAAAAGCCTGATATTTATGATTCTAAATCTATTTTTACAAGTTTTAAATATTTTCCGAATGTTTTTTTATTCTCCCTGTATATCTCTTACTTTAAAAATTCTAACCTTTGACCTCGATAAATGTTTACGTTGTTTTTGGCAATTTGCCACATCATTTCACCTTGAAAGTTGACCTATGACCTTGAAAAAGTATACAGCACAAGTACAGTACATTGACCACCGATGTTATATATACAAAGTTTCATAGTATACGTGAAAAGACGTATCAATATGGAACGTTTTTTCCTTCGAACGTTTGCATTTTTTATCTCTGTATTTTTCTTACCATACTGAATATCATTTCCTTTTGCCACGCATTAATTCAGGAAAGACTCTGCAATGCTGTATGGTAAAACCATTGTGATGATGGTTCTTTTCTACATAAAGTTTATACCATATTCTTTAATTCTTAATTTAATTCTTCTTTTTTGGGAGGAGAAACTGTAGAGCTGCTTAATAGTTTTGTCTAACTGTAAAAGTAACTTATTTCCTTCCATTGATGAGTCGGCCATAATTGATTTAACAGTTATGGCAACGTTATGGCACTTACGTCGCCAGACTTGAGGTTACAATTTATCATATCTGCCATTTAAAATGATCATATTTGAGCAAAAATTCTCATATATATATATATATATACCAACATACATATATTAAAATATTAATCTTAATTCTTTCCTAATTGAAGGCATCTGAGAACATTGTTCTTGATCTTTTCAGTTCGCTCGTAATACAATACATGCAGTGTCTTCGGCGTGTATATTGGTGTTCGATTCGTTAAATGAAGAGGCAAAATTAGGGCAATATTAATGGGTGATTGAATCTGTTGTCTATGCGTTAACTGAACTTAGAAGTGAATTTATAAACGTCAAATGTTTATATAAATGTTTATATAATAGTTATATAAACACTTGACGTTTATAAATTCACTTCTAAGTTCAGTTAGCGCATAGACAACAGAATTAGCTGCATAATCTACGCATGTTATCAATAGTGATGAATGTTTATAAAAAGTAAAGCAAATCTTTCAGATCAGAATCCAATGGCGACCAGACGTGTTAGAAATATTTTATTCTATTCTAGAAATTGTTTAAATCCAGTTTTTACATCATTGAGACAAAGGATTGTCAGTAAGAGTTACTTCACTTATTCTCAAAATCCTAATCACTATCCAAGAAAACAAAGTAAATGGACTTCTGCGGAAGAAGCTGTCTCCGTAATTAAATCTGGTGAGTTGTTTTTCACTTGTATAATTTTAATCACCCGCTCTCTGAACGTCATTGCTACCTCGTTTAGTGAACACTAAATATTGTTAAAAAAAACAAGTTAAAAATTTATGTATATTTTAACGTTATTCTAAGTATTAAATACCAGTCTACCCCCTATAACACTGTTGATTTTTCCGTTTTATATGAATTCCATGTTGTACGAGTCATTTAGATTTTACAAATACGTGTGCCGGGATGTGAACGGCTCACATATTTGTAAAATCTAAGTGACTCGTTCAACATGGAATTCATATAAAACGGAAAAATCAACAGTGTTATAGGGGGATCGACTTGTACAGTATCATATTTTAATCGATTCTATTACAGGTGATAGAATATTTATCGATGGCCTATATTCTCTACCACAAAAGCTTATTTCAACATTTATACAACATGCCAAAGTTTCCAGACAAAAGAAACCCGTTACTTATTCTCTTTTAATTTACGGCGATTTCAGTTATTTGGAATCAGAATCTCCAGGTATTGTAAGAGTAAGAAACTGAGTTAGATGTTTATTTATTCGTTATTTATAAAAATGATTGCTTTCAGATATGTTCCGCTGCATTGTACCCTTTGTTAGTCCGTTTCTCCGCCATGTCGTAAATACTGGAAAAGCTGATTACATGCCTATTTTCCTCACGGATTTCCCGATGTACTTACATCGACAACCTGTTGACGTTGCTTTAGTTCAAGTAACTCCACCGGACGAACGAGGTTTCTGTTCGTTAGGAGGCTCCGTGGGATGCACTAGAGCAGCGGTCGAAACTGCCAAATGTGTTATAGGTATGAATTTATTATAATAATATTTAAGTTTTCTATAGAATGAAATTGCAATTATTTTCTTTTCCTAATAGCGCAAGTCAATTCTAACCAACTTAAAACGTTTGGAG
Organism: Centruroides sculpturatus; assembly: GCF_000671375.1. Classification (NCBI taxonomy): domain Eukaryota; kingdom Metazoa; phylum Arthropoda; class Arachnida; order Scorpiones; family Buthidae; genus Centruroides; species Centruroides sculpturatus. The sequence continues at coordinate 60,005 of NW_019385128.1, read as the reverse complement.
ATAGCCAAGTTCATATAAATCGCTTCGATTTCTTAGTGGAAGGGCATCACGAGCTAATAGAGGTGCCGTCCAAGCAAACTACAGAAATGGATTTAAAAATAGGGAAATTAATTGCTGATAATTTGGTGGATGATGGTGCCACGTTTCAGATAGGTAAGGCGTGACTTTCTAATAAATATGTTTTGCAATAACAACCTCGTAATACATCAGATCAGTTGCCCATAGAAGGTTCAATACAAGTTTTTTCTAACGTCTCGCGAATGCATAGACTAACAAGTGAATGTGGTCAACGGGTTTAGCTTCGGGCGCCAAAATACTATATACATATATCTCTTTCTAATATTTCCGTCCTTAGTACCTCGCTATAAAAAAACCCATGTTATAATAAGATTCATTGGAATGCAATACACGGGCGATCTTCCAGAGAAATGGGGATTCTTCCAGAGAGGATTTCTATGGGAAATTGACAAACATTTGGGTGTTAAACACGGAAAACTCCACTTTGCCGTATTCTAAATTAGATTTTATAAATATTTTAGGGATTGGATCGATTCCTGACGCTGTTATGACTTCACTTAGACAACATCGCAATTTGGGCGTTCACACCGAAATGTTCGGCGATGGACTCGTCGATCTGTTTAACTCTGGAGCCATTACTAATCGATACAAGACCGTTATTCCGGGGAAGCTACTTACTAGTTATATTATCGGATCTAGAAAGCTTTATGATTTTCTACACAATAATATAGACGTAGGTGAGTAGAATTAAATTGTTTTCGGCTTTACATTAATCTTGTTAATCTGTTGTTGCAACCGACATCTACTAGTATTTGAAGAGTGTATCAAATCTCTTACAACGAAATAATGTATTTGAATTGCAGATTCACGCAAAAGCGGGAAAGGAAAGCCCTCTGAATTTTACAAAGCATTGAAATTTCGCGTTTCCTCATTAACTCTATTAACATTTTCTTCCTTTCATTAATGGCTTACCTGTGTTCTTTTTGCAGCTTCTCGAGCGATTCTCTTCACATTCGACAAATTGCTGGTGTGAGATCAGCCAGGACGTAGATCTTAGTCTACGACACTTACGGCGCGCGATCGTGAGATCGGCTCTCGTAACGTTTTATAGGAGGGCAGTAATTTTAGGAAAAGGGGATTCAAGACTGTGAGGTCTTTATCCCAAATTGTCAGGGTCCCGACACCAGTTAATCAATCTTATTATACGCGGATTAACACGCGTATGAGATCTTATTCGGAATCAATTGAAGAGACATTTAAGTATATTTAACAAGAGTAGATTTAATAATTCTAAACCAAACAAATACAAATAATCGATGAACGACAATTAAGAGACAAGATATAGGCTAAGACTTATTCTATGCTAATGCGCGATCGAGAGAGAGAGAGCTCACAAAATCATTCCAAAACATACGACCTGTTTAGTTGTCATCGTTCGTTTTCATTTCTGTAGGTAAGGGACTCCTTGTAGATAGAGTTCATTTACTTCTTCGTATGGGAGATCAATACGTGCACAAAAAAAGTATCTTCACTAAGTTTAGACTCGGAACTTAGTCTATGGGACTCGTTTAAGGGCGTTAGTCATCAGGAGGAGAACTGCGTGGAGTTCAGACGCTTCGGATCTGTCGAAGAACTCCTCGAATTTGGACTAATTTCCCCTTATATCTCCTGAATTTCGACCAATCATCGGCCAGTAACTCTTTCGTGAGAACGGACGAAAGGGGGATGAATGAGGGGTAACCATTTCCCATCTGAGTGAGATTTTTAACCAGATAAGGGAAAGTCAGAGGATGTTCTCTTCTGTGAAAGGAAATAGCATCTGTTATCTGGGTTTTTCCCACGTCTAAAACACTAGTTTTTCACAAAAAATGAAGTAATATTTTGTGTCGATATTTTAACCATTATTAATAAAAATTCATAAATTAGACCCAGGGCCTTTCGGGTCTCACACTGGCGATGCTTCATCGTCGCCATTTTATATTGTCGTTGCGCGGAAGCCAGACTGCTGAACTATATAATAAATTAATATAAAATAATGTTTAGGCTATATTTATTTAATGTATTAAATTTATATTAATACACAATAAAATATGTGCGCTCGTTATATTATTTTTAAAATTTGTTCTTGATTTCAGTCTAAAATTCACAATGTTTTCCATTCATGTATAACTAACACAATACATTGATAATTATAATATAGAGATGAGGGATATCAGTTTCACTAACAACACGGGAGTGATCGCTTCCAATCACAAAATGGTAGCCATTAATTCTTGCATCGAGATCGATTTAGCCGGAGAAGTTGCAGCCGATTGTATTGGACCATACATATATTCGGGTAAGCTATTGTTTTTGTTAAACTACAGTAGACCCCCCTATAACACTAGATAATTCCGTGTTATATGAATTCCATGTTGTACGAGTCACTTAGATTTTACAAATACTGTGAACGGCTCTCGTATTTGTAAAATCTAAGTGATTCGTACAACATGGAATTCATATAACACGGAATTATCCACAGTGTTATAGGGGAGTCTACTGTACTGTTCGTAGTTTTTACGTTTGTATATCTTCTATTTGGTGTGGTTTAGTTTGATGAGATAAGGCCACGCAACATAGGGAGATCTGAAGACTTTCTGTCGGAAACTGGCCCCTGTTTACTTGAAAAAAATCCGAGAAATTCCATACGAATCTGCGATCAATACTAGTTTTCAGTTTTTTCCACTTGACCCACGAATGATATCACGAAATTGTCCATAATGATTTTAATTCTACTTAAAATAATATTAATAGTTCAATTTTGGGTCATACCGTATGCTATATAGGTTAAGTCATTTCTCTGCTCATCTAATATTTTTGAATTTCCAATTTTAGTGTTATGGGAAACTTAAAGAAATAAAATTTAAATTTTTAATTTCGGCCAAAGTATGCCCCATATTGATATCGTATACTAAGTGCGAAGAACAAAAAACACATAGAATACAAGCGAGAGAAAGAAATTTACATATACTGTATAATGTAGAAAAACCAGCAACTTATTCACTTAAAGTAGCAGTACCCAAACTAATCAATCCGGCAATCCAATTGTACTGTACAGTACAATTGCATTGCCAGTACATCAGTGCAAATAGACATACTAGAAATATAGAAATATGCTTGAGACATATGAATTTTTAAAAATAACATTTATTATATTGATTCCAATATACACAATTTTTCTTTTAATTATTTCCGTCCTTCGGCACTAAGCAGGCCTTTTTTCAAGCCAGTCTTGAGTTCGACCATGACCACAATAGGGCGAGAAATGGAGCCCGACATATCCAACACGGATCATCCTCGAAAAATTCCTGGGGTTTTTGACCTGCCAGGATTCATTCTTGGATCTCTAGAGTGGTTGGCTGAAGCCTGGTCATTCCGTTGGCTGAGTATATTCATATTTGTATTTGTCCCAAGTACACTTTATTTATTAGTAGCTAATACAGTAGAACCCCTCTAGTCCGCCCTCGGCTAGTCCCTCACTCCGGTTAATCCGACCGTGGTCGGAGTCGAGAAACTTGTCCCGACTCGTCGGTGACTCACCGTCCGTAGCGTTTTTCTGTGTTCGTTACAGTATATGTTTTACATTGTGTGTACGTGTAGAGTTTTGTGTGTGCTTTCAACATGTCAGGAGTGAAACGTAAACACGTTACTCTTTCATTAAATGAAAAATTAGCAGTGCTACAAAGACTGGACAAAGGGGAAGATTTTTTATTTTACTTTTTTCTGATAATCCGACCTTTCTTGCGTTCCGACCATACCCCCAGTCCCAAAGGTGAGGAATTGGAGGGGTTCTACTGTACATAAAAACCATCAGTATGTGTTACACATAACTAATAATGAATATAATAAGTTCACCAGTGGCCGAATCGATAAAAATTACTGAACACCGGTAGTCGATCATGGGTTCGCGTATCAACAACGTGCAAGTTTCCGAGTCCTCTTGAGATGAGGGATATGATTTTCACTAAGAACACAGAAAGTTCTCTAGTGAGGCATCTTCCTTCGACATATCGCTCATATGTTGCGTTGCCCTATCCCACCCTCCAAATATAACCGTGAATATAATAATAATAATAATTAAAACGAGCAATTATTTTATTGTGACACGATCACAATGCCGGGCTGAAATCTTTAATCATATTTTAATTTATTTAATTTAAAATATATGCTTTTCATCTCAAATTAGAAGTGTCTTGTCCGTGTTCCGAACCCATAATGGGCTTGCTAAAAGAGGCCATCTTAGCGCCCACAAGGGTTATTAAAAAAATACCCAGGCCCACAACGGAGCGGCTGGTTGGTGAGAAGACGGATCCTACTTATCTAGAACCGACCGCCATAAAAAGATTTCCTGAAAATTTTGACTTGGACTCGAATCCTGGTCCTCGGAGCTGTAGGCTCAATATCCAGTTAAAAGTGTATTTGAAAATGGGTATCATTTGTTATAAATAATGAAAAAGATAACCCTTTAAAGATGAGTTCGAAAGATATTTGAGCAATAGGTGCTTCGATATCTTCGCGGTTGAAGTAAATTTTGCAACTGTCCGGATTTGGCCACAACAAGATTTGTTTGGCCACTGGCTTAAAGCTTTGATGGTACGCTGTTAATAAATCAAATGCAAGTTTACATCGTTGTATTTACCATTGTTTCATGGCTATTGGAAATTTTCTCTCATCGTTCAATGTTAACTGTGTTCTACAGATTTTAATACAAAACTATTAAAAATATTTGTATAAAATATTAACTGGCTTTTAATAGATATTCTGAAATAAGATATTTCCATTCTAATACATTAGGACTTGGAGGACAGACCGATTTCTTAAGAGGAGCGGCTGAAAGTTTAGACCAAAAGGGAAAACCGATACTAGTATTATATTCTAGGACCAGTAAGGGAGAAGCCAAAATAGTTCCTCATCTAAAGCCTGGTAAGTAGACTTGAAAGCTTTCAGGTTAAAAAAGACATATGAAAAGATTTCAGGGTTTTAAATCTATTGAAAGACAAATTCTGAAAGCTTTTCAACACAATTCATAGTAAAATGTAAAAAATTTTTAGGGTCGGCAGTTGTATCCACGCGTGGCCACGTCCATTACGTAGTTACAGAATATGGAATTGCTAATCTTTTCGGCAAGACTCTAAGACAGAGAGCTTACGAATTAATTCGAATTGCTCATCCCGACGACAGAGAGAGTTTAGAAAGAGCCGCATTCGATAGATTTAAGTGTATGCCTTCACCTTGATCAAGAATACCAGATGAAGAATAATTGGCAATAGATTCTTTGTTGAAGATAGACTAAAATATATATTTATAAAAATCTGCAACGTTATTATTAATGGCAGAAAAAATTTATTTTAAATCTTGCATTTATTTTTGAATATGTGTTTTGTAGTGATAAACAAAAACGAATGACATAAATCGGAAACATTCGTACAAATGCACGGTTATCCATCAAAAGTCTTCTAATGGATCTTGTTAAGACATTAGAGGAACTACCTTATATAACAGAATGGAAAATAGAGATATTAGCGTGATTGAAATTTCAATTAATGCATTTGTTACAGCTCTGTGCTTTGCCCATTTATAAGTGTAATTGTTTGTAGAATAAATAAGCTTATCTCCACCCTTTTCGACATCTTTATTACTTTAGAAACAATTACAAATAAAACAATATCATCAGCCATTTTACATAAAGTTCTCTATTGTTATAAAGCAAGGTTGGGTAATTTTTTAAATGGAGTGTTGCAAAAAATATTTAAGATACACGCGAACGAAATTTCTTTTAGTTTAATAATAATATAAATCATATAAAATATATTGAAAATATTCCCATAAATAATTTTATTTTATTTACTTTAATATTTATACTCGTACACATAATTATTTTTATTAATATAAAACTAAATTCAAGATATTCCATTTATAATGCACTTATCGACCAAAAGATGCTTACCTCATTGAGTTGAAACTGTTCTTTTATTGCAAAACTCTGCATACATCTATGTCTCAGACAGATATGTAAATGATTACAGTTGTAATGCCATCGGAATTTGTGTCAGTAACCCCAGGAGGCATTTTCCCCCTCGGCAGATCGCCCGTGTGTGCGTTGCCAATCCAATAAAACCAATAATACACTGTCTTTAGATGGTAATAAATTAAAGGAATTGTACAAATAATTGATATATTCATGTATTTATGTGAGAATTATAAAGTGTTCTTGGTACAGAAAACACGCGCAGTTCAATTTTCTGCCATCAAGTGGTAGAGTAGTACATAATAGGTGGTTTGAAAAGATTAACGAGATGGCTAAATGTGGTGACAATGAAATGTCTGGCAACACTAGGAAACCTTGGATCTCAACAACAACAAGTGGGCCTATTGAGACACGGGGAATAATCCCGGAAAATTGCTCGCAAGCAGTCCATTGATCAGGCGCAAACCCGCGACTGACCATCAATGTTCAATGGCCGAATTTATCTACTCGGCCACTGGTAGGCCAACAAAAAGTTTGTCTGCTTGTGTACGGCAACGTAGACGATCTCCCGAGGGATAATAATTTCCGAGAGGACTTAAGAAAGTGGCCCATTTATGTATTGCAACGTGAAAAAACCCCGAAAAACTCTACTTTACTCTTTTGGAGTTAGGAAAAGGACATCCCAGGAGAAAAAGGAGCACGTGTTCCAAGTGTCCCAATATACGGAGGCCCGTTTACACATCTAAATTTACTTAAACTACACGTATACCAAAAAGTAAGGCTCGGGTTAAAATCAAAAACAGAATTTAATAAATTCAAATTACCTTTATTCCACATATTTTTTTTTTGTATAATACATTTTTTTCTTTATATATTCTACTCGTCGAGCACTTCACTTTTATAAACAACAAGTATAAAAAATGCACGAATATGCCAAAATTATTCACGGTAAACATTATATATATATTTCTCATAGTGTATTAGTCTTATTCAAACGTAAAAAATATTGCAACAATTATGTTCACCTTCAAATATATTCGTTTTGCAGCATAAATCAGAGACAAGCTTCTAGTGTCAGTGTTGTGCACGATGAATTTTCCCTTTATTTAAAGTTCTAGCACCCGTGGTACAACGTCACGTTCTGTTCTAGATACAGCTGTGATTCTATAATCAGTTCTGTACTCTAAAACACTTCTGGAAGCATCTTTTTTTATAGTAGTACTGTACAATATTAAAAATATTTGTTAATAATTATCCCCTTTAGTTAGAGTGAGAAAAATTCTGTTATTCATAAATTTAGTTCTCTTTTTATTTTGAATACGAGGTATTCTAAAATAGTTTAGATATCAGTTTAGAGAAAATATATCCTAATTTACTTCAAAATTATTAATTAGTACGTCTCATTATCACAAAGCTCGTAAGAGGTTACGATTATCATATAGTACTTTAGAATAGAGTGATTTACAGAGAAGGGCATTCACAATTCTTGTAAATTAGTGGAGAACCAACTCTTCTTTCTGTACTCTAGTGCGGTAACAGACACCTCAACTGCACTCTGGTGCGGTAACAGACACCTCAACTGCACTCTGGTGCGGTAACAGACACCTCAACTGCACTCTGGTGCGGTAACAGACACCTCAACTGCACTCTGGTGCGGTAACAGACACCTCAACTGCACTCTGGTGCGGTAACAGACACCTCAACTGCACTCTGGTGCGGTAACAGACACCTCAACTGCACTCTGGTGCGGTAACAGACACCTCAACTGCACTCTGGTGCGGTAACAGACACCTCAAACTGCACCCTGGTGCGGTAACATACACCTCAAACTGCACTCTGGTGCGGTAACAGACACCGGGGAACTGCACTCTGGTGCGGTAACAGACACCTCAACTGCACTCTAGTTAGCAATAAAAGACTTCCCAAACAATTTATTCACACACCAATGCTACAATTGTTGTAAGAATGGTTTGCAAGTCTTGTTCCGGTAACTGGAATGCAGAGCAGATATTCCTTACTACAGTACAGTACAGAAAAAAATGTACAGAATCTAGTAAAATTCACATCCTTGTCGGTTTTATGAATTAAGTGTATGTAAATCCTTTGTAGTATTTATGGAATTATAGTCTTCAAAATTCCATATTCTATAGATGGAAAGAGGAAGAGTAATTTAGTAAAGAAATCGTGGATATTGTGTGCAATAAAAAAAGACCAACAGACTACAGCACGGTTTGTGCAACATATGGAGATTTCGGGTGCATAATTAATAAGGCAAATACTAAATATTTATATAGTAGTCTCGTCATTTTCAGGAGACGTATCAATAGTGATAGACTTCTGAAGTCTAACTCTTTTTTGACTTTGACTCTGGACGATGTCCGAAGGTTGCGCGTCACCATTTTCTTCGGATATCGTACCCAAGTTAACACTTTTGGGTTTCTGTCTGACTAAAGGTTGCTCTTCCGCGTTTTCTGCTTGAGTTTCTGCAAATATAGTCTTTGCTCTTTCCAATCTGGGACGTTTGCTACTCATCAGCGAACGACGTCTGTACGCTTTCTCTAACAATTTATTTGTGGGACTGGAATATAATTCGGATTGTACTCTTGGTTGAACTTCAGGTTTTTCCGTTTGTTCTTCTGGAATGTCTTCATCTTCCGTTGCCGAACACGAATGAAGGGCTGCTAAAGTCAGACGACGAGCGCGAATTCTTCTAGCTCGTAAGTGCGTGCTTAATTCCTGATCCTCTTCTCCCACTAAATTCGGATTATATTTTTGATGAAACTGGAAAAATGAATTAAATTTTTTTTTCAGCTGAAAAATTCAATTAAAAAAATAATAAAGAAAATATTTTTATTGTATTTATTATTATTTACATTAAATGCAATTCAATTGTTGTCAAATTTAATTGTGTTGTTCAATTAAATGTTATTACAAGTGATTATAGAATCAGGGGGTCTTTCGGATAATCCAGTACATCGTTGGGTTTTGTGTTTTGTGTACATCAAGTGCTGTGCATTTAAAGTTTCGTGAAGTATAAATACTGTAATGCACGTAGTGTATTTGTAAGTAAATTAATTTACTGAAAATTGAACGTAATGTTACTTATGTGACCTAGTTTCGCGGCGCTACAATCGACAGATAACATAGTAATTTCCAGTTTACCTGGAGAGTTTGATCTCTGTAAACTATAGTCTATGGTATACAAAACGATACAGTGTTTGTTGTTTAGAAAGCCATTTTGGATAGAAGAGTTTATACTGTATTTGCTTTTATATGTCAATATTTGACTAAAATTTTTGAATAGTATTTCCAGTTCCTGTTGCATCCCTAAATAGTGCTCCCAGTTCCCGTTGCATCCCTAAATAGTACTCCCAGTTCCAGTTGTATTCAAAGTTTCTATTAATATATCAAAATAGTATGAGCCCATTTTCTATTAGTATCCCCAATTAGTATTACCAGATCTCATTGTATCCCCAATTAAAAATCCGATTCTTTATTAGTATTATAAATAAAAAATCTAGTTTCCACTATATTTATAAGTATTTTTCGCAGTTTCCATTGTTTAATGATCAATGGAAATTAAGAAAACTAGATAAAGAGCACATCAAAGAATTGGCTTCTTGTATTATATCAAACTGTTGAAATATTTAATCGATTATCAAATTATATAAAAGAAAAAAAAATTGAAATTAACCTTATTATAAGGATTATGCAATAGCGCTTTCTTAAGGAGTTCCGACGTGTTGTCTTCCTGAGGATGTTTACGTCTCAGAGAAGGTGCAAGCATGTTGATAACGGTATGTCGACGTTTGTTTAAATCGTTGGCAGGAGCGGCGTTTTCTACCGAAGATTCTTCTAAAAATTAAAAGAGAGGAAAAAAACCCTTAAATAATAACTAAATATTCTGATAGGTTTTTAAATGATTTAAACCTTACCGAACCCCTCCTTAAACAGTTTACGTCTGTCAGCTTTGTAAATATGAGTTGTTACCGTAGAAGAATGCACAGACATAACCTACCTACTGCATATTGTTAACGATACACGATGATGCTTACCTTCTATTCTAAGAGGTTTCTTCTCGTCTTCGTCAGTTTTTATCATCATTTCGTTCTCCTCTTCACCCAAATCCAGTTTTTCCATTTCGCAATAATCGGAACCACTAAAAAAACACATGAATTATAATTTTTAGTGTAAACTCGTGTGTAATTTCCACTAGAATTAGTGTGAAAAATGCTGATCATCATCACCCAATATTCAAGTTTACCGAAGCTAGTGATTTCATAATCATTGATCTTTCGTACGCCAACACTATTGTTAAATGGCGTTAATGATATTCAGACTTGAAATATATTGGATAATTCTTTGTGCGGCCCATTAAACTTTGCCAAATTCACATAATAATTCATATAATTAAACTCACATGAAAGTAGGAAGCGGACGATTCTCTTCGATTACTGTTGCTGGTCCATACAGATGAGCGTAGTGGTCCCTAAACAGAGAACCATTTCTCAATTAGTTAATGTTTATTATACACTTGTGTAGTGTATAGATGCATTTTAAAAGCGACAATAGCAATTCAGTGTTAGGTTCCACGCGTAGGTGCATTCCAGGAATTAAATTGTTACATCTCTTATAATCATCCATACTCACTCTAAAACCATTTTGGTGTATATCCTCGTTAGTTTATCATCATCCCCCGATGATGATAGCAACCACGATTTTATGTATTGGTTATTGTAGCGATAAAGCCGTTGCTGAAAATAAACACAAAATGAGGCATAAGATTCACACACAATCTATAATAAAAAACGAGATTCAATGAAAAAATATACACCTATGGATTAATCCTTACACATATAACTTACTCTATAACGCTTATAATTAGAGAAAGAATATAAATAAAATAATAAATATTACCATCCAAGTATTGTCACCATGATCACCAGTAATCTCCTCGATTCCAACAGTTATATTGTCCACCACCTATAAAATTATATCGCTTGTAATATTAACTAAAAATTAATATATACAGGGTGGTCCTACCTATATACTTGTATATCGAAACAATAATTTTTATTTAATTTTATATTACCTTATTATTAATTTCAGTAAAGAGGCTGGTAGTTTTTCCCGACTGTCTCCTAATTTTCAATAGGCTAACAAGAGGTTTGATGGTTCCACCCTAGATCAAAATATTAGGATTATATTGCATATATATATTGTTTTGATTTTATAATATTTTTGTAGTAAGAAATTACCTGAATGCAAACTGTAAAAAGGATAATGAATAACGTGGCAGTAACAAATAACTTTTTATTTGGAACATCATCTTCTTTGAGCATGATGACTAAAGAAAAAGCAACGGCCCCTCTTAATCCTCCGTAAGCCTACACATCAAAGCGTTTTTGTTTGTTTTTTGAAAGTTTCAATTAATTTTCAGCAAAAAAACACAAGAAAAATTACTTTAATAAATTCAATACAGTAGACCCCCCTATAACACTGTAGATAATTCCGTGTTATATGAATTCCATGTTGTACGAGTCACTTAGATTTTACAAATACGTGTGCCGGGCTGTGAAAGGCTCACGTATTTCTAAAATCTAAGTGACTCGTACAACATGGAATTCATATAACACGGAATTATCTACAGTGTTATAGGGGGTCTACTGTATTAAACCATAATCAAATTTATCATTTACGTTATTTGAATGTTACTGGAACGGTTGCAAGACACACGAAGTCTGTTCTTTTGGTTGAGATAATACACATTAATCTTTTACCTTGTTTACATTGTTACATCGGGGTTAATGTAGGTTTTCACGTTCTATTTTGGACACCTAATATTGGTTTTAGTTACGCTGCTAGACGTTCGGATGGCTGAGCGGTTAAGGTAACGGCCTGCCACTCTGGGGACCCGGGATTAAACCCAAACAGGTCGAAACCTCCAGGAAGTTTTGACCCGTCCTGCTCCATTGTGGGCCTGCTCGAACCCACAATGGGCTTGTTTAAGAGGCCCTTATAAGTTATAATAAAGTTACTTTACTGTGTAAGAACTTATGTAAGTTAGAAGAACAAAAGTGACAATGTCAATACTGAACAATACTGAAGTAACAATAGTCTTTTTTATACAGAGGGGCTTTAAAATCAGCTAACCGAGGCATAATTTATCTCGGTTAACTGATTTTTTGGCTACCCCACTTTGCAATCGAACCACAATCTGGTGTCAATTAATATAGAGAATAAAATACCATTTCATTCTAAAAATTACATTGTTTTCAGTTAAAATTTAAATATTAATTAATTTACCATAATGAATTGCTCTTCCATATTAATTGGACGAACCCTTTCTAAGCTGTTAGCGATGTGAGTAAGTAAGAAAACGCCTGAAAATACATAAAAGTTACTTATAAATATGGAAATTTAATGCTATTTTATTTATATTTGATGTGTTTTTATTCGGTTATACTGTATGTACATAATTTACTTAAAAACAAACTGACATACTCCCGAAACGATAGATAAAGCACAGGGCTGCGGCTGAAAAAACGAATCCCGTATGCCACTCGTGTTCGTCATTTATTAACACCATCCCCAGGAACAGGAATATAATTGTATCACATATAGCACTGAAAATAACAATAATATTAATGTAATTTATGTAAATGCTTTAAATTTTATTTTATAATAATTTACCTCAGCATTTTGCTGAAGTATTTTACTGTTATGGAAGACTTTTCGGATATATTACGTCTGGCGTATTGGGCTTGTACTATACCGCACGCTATTATGCTGAAAACAGGGAAATTTTCATGTTAAATTTTAAAAATATATACACATAATTATATTATTTTATGATCCAAATTGATTCGAATACTGAACTAATTAAATTAAGATAATTAGTAATTATTTTATTACCTAATTATTCCCGAAAAATGGACCATTTCTGCCAAAAGATACGATAAATATGCAATTCCCAACATAGCCAATGGCTCCACAACTGTAATAAAATAAAGAAATTCTCAGTAAAATAAAGTACTTGTGTAGTAAGATGTGGTTGTCAATGTTGAAATTTCTAGTGTAAACAATGGCACTTACAAAATAGCATGTAGCATAAAGTATGATTCAATTCTATTTATTGACACAAGACATTGCTATACTAAGGGCTATATGACTAAACTCTAATCTAACATAATATGTCTTCTTATTTTATTAGTATTTTTACTGTAGGCATGGTGGTGTCAACATGTTAGATGAGGCGGAGAGGCAACTACCTCAGGCGCCAAATTGGAAAGATGTTAATGTTTACAGAAATACATAAGTACATTGTCAATGTCCTTAAACTTGCTTCAGGCACCAAAATTATTCGGAACGGTCCTAGATGCAGGAACAATCGGGTGAAGTATCCTTTGTTTTCTTCTATCTTCGTCCAGCAGACTTCTCTTTCTCTTGCTAAATGAATCATTTCTATTCATCATCTCTTTCATCATCCTCTTGGTCTTTTTCCACGCATCTTCCATACCATGATCATTCGCGGCATCCACGTTTTTAAATAAATTGAAAAAGATCAAATCGCTTCACCTCTTCCTCTTAAATGTATCATCTGTCCTTATTATCATTTTATTCCCTATCTCTTCATCTCTAATGTTATCTTTTCCTTAATCCCTATTGCGCTTCTCACAAGTTTTATCCCCAAAATCCTTATTTTAATTTTTCCCTATTGCCCTACAGTCTTTAATGGAGTAGTCGGTCACAGCAGGGGTAACCAGTATGATACCCTAACTCAAACTATGGTAAAAAATCGTTACATCTTAATATATAAAATATAAAATTGGCCTCAAAAGAAATTATTTAAGTGCCCTAAGTGCCATTTTGGCATTGCAATGAACAAAATTCTTCTAGGTGAAATTTTTATGACACGATCTCTTTCATACACTAAACTTGAAGACATGTGTATTATCATAATACAACAACAAATCCACAGAAATGTAAAATATTAAAATAATTACGTTTTACATGTAATTACCTCTTACATTTGTGGTGTATTTAGTTACAATTGCAGTCAGCAATCCCATAATAATTCCTATAGACAATGCACCGAAACTGACACATAAGAAAGTCGCTACACCTAATCCTATCTGAAAAGAAAAGGATTTTAAGAATATTTTACATTATAATAAAGATATATTAAGGAAAATATAAAAAATAAAACAAATACCTGTTCTGCAGTAATTTTCTCGCTAGTCGATAGAGCAACCATCATTGTATATAATACAACTGTAACAGCATCTGTAGAAGTACATTAACAAAGGATTACACAATTAAAAACTTTATTTTCAAATTAATTAATTAATTTTTTTTACCGTTTAGTAACGATTCACCAAATACCAGAAAGTATAAGGATTTATTTACTCCGACTTCTTGAAATATAGCTAACACCTGGAAAATTCTGTGGTGAACTTGGTTTGTGATTCCTTTTTCCTTAAAGAAACATTGTTACTTACAGCAACGGGGTCCACTGCTGATATCAGAGCACTGAATATAAGGCACTCGATAGCTCCTAAATTCAATGCGCGAAATGCACCCACTTTCCATAATCCAAATAAAGTAGGTCCTGTGGGAAAATAAGAGTATTTAACTAACACCTAAATAGGGACCAGTTTCTCATAGCAAATCCTTCCGGGAGGCACATCTCTTGGCAGATCTTCGTGTTGGGTTGCCTTATTCCATCAAATCCTACCCTCCGTATTTAAGACTGGTGTAAAGTTTCCAATTACAGTAGACCCCCTATAACACTGTAGATAATTCCGTGTTATATGAATTCCATGTTGTACGAGTCACTTAGATTTTACAAATACTTGAGCCGTTCACAGCCCAGCACACGTATTTGTAAAATCTAAGTGACTCGTACAACACAGAATTCATATAACACGGAATTATCAACAGTGTTATGGGGGATCAACTTGTATATATAGAAATTTGTATACTTCAAGATTTATTAAAAATAAGAACAAAAATATATTTGTTATAAAACTTACCTATTAGAAAACAATTTAGCAGTGTACCCTAGAAAATTTAAGAAATTGAAATTAGAATATTAATTGTAAAAATATGCAAATGAATTAAGCATTATCTTACCAAAACCGCATAAAGTAGAACTGTTCCTAAGTTACTAAAAAAGGCACGGTCATGAAGAGAGTAAGCGGAATCTAAAACTATCCTAAAACACGGAATAATATCATAAATAAATTACTAAAATAAAATTCTATAAATTTACTTATATGAAATCTCATCACTTCATTAATTAAGATTTCATAAAAATAATTATATAATTAATCAGTGAAACAACGTTTTATTTCATTGTAATGTTTATCAAATTTCCCAAGCGGTGTTCTGCAATCCCATTGCAATACCATACAAATTCACAAGTAATGTTATGAGATGGCCAGTTGGCCAAAGCGGTTGAGGCGCTCTGGGGCATCCGGAATTGATTCCGAGCGAGCAACTCTAGGAATTTTTCAAGAGGTAATCCGTCCTAAATATATTGTACTGTATTTCTCGCCATCTGGCTCATTGTGGGCCTGGCAGAACCTACGATGGGTTTAGGAATAAGGCTTTCTTGGAGCTCACGGGGCAAAGCAATATGTTTATTAACATTTAAATGGGAGCCAGTTTTCCACAGAAATTACTTCCCTTGGCAGGCCCATTTGTCGCGTTATCTTATCCCACCAAAAGACACACCGAAATCAATGAGAATAATGGATGAATTTATACTTACGGAGGAAGTAAATAAAGGAAGAAAGTATCCGAATTGAAAGTTGGAACTACTTCGGATCCTGTAAAACTATTAAATATTTTTAAGTAAATAAATATTTAAATAATTCCTTTCCAAAATCTAATTAATTATATAAAATCATACTCACTAAACGATCGTTCCTACTGCCGTTCCCAACATAATAAGCAAGCTAAAAACAATAAAGAAAATTTAATAAACTGACAAACAAATTTCTAAATTTATAATATATAAAACTAAATTTTTATTACAGATTTTAATTTATTATGATAAAAACTTCAAAGAAAACGTCGTTTCTTATAAATAGAAAGTTTGTGGTTAGTAAGATGCGATAAGTGTTCAATACATTAGACTCCCCTTATAACACTGTAGATAATTCCGTGTTATACGAATTCCATGTTGTACGAGAGATTTTACAAATACGTGAGCCGTTCACAGCCCGGCACACGTATTTGTAAAATCTCTCGTACAACATGGAATTCATATAACACGGAATTATCTACAGTGTTTTGGGGGGTCTATTGTAGTGTTATCCACTCGGCGAGCCAAATCATTTAGGCCACTTTCAGACAGGCTACCAGGCCTCTCACTTACTCGCGTACACTTCATCTTTCCACTGAAATCCTTGTATTTTGTAAGTATTCTTTCACACGGGCGTTAGTAGAGCGTGATTTCGGTATTACTGGCGTGAAGGAAAAAAAACCCAATAGTACTTTTCAGTATAAGCAAATTTTATTATTGATACTGTATTTAAAATAAATCGTAAATAATATAAATGGTTCTAAATGTCTGTAACAGATGGCACCACTTGTACGTTATTTGAAAAAAAAAAAACGGTAAATGCAATTGTATTGTATTGTATTGTATTGTATTATCTTAAATTCATTTTTGTATTGTTTATAATACAAAAAATGAGTGTAAATTTTATTTAAAGATAATAACTTTATTTTTTCGTTTTTAAAAAAAAAANCCACGATTCTGGAATTATAGAAGAAAGGAAATCCGCATGATGAAAACCTAACGAAAAAAAACTAAATTTTAAGAAATTCCCATTCAAAAATAAATGTAATTTTTCATATAAAATTTGAAATCACTTTCTACTTTACCTATTTTACACATTCCAGCAATGATAACAAAAGTGGTGTAGATGAAAGGATCTTCGACGTAATCCCATCTCCATGTGGCCACGTGAATAGCATGTGTGAAGATTGTGTTTATCTTTTAATTTTTTTTTTTTTTTTTTTTTTTGGTTCCATCTTTCGGAATTTCCTCGGAGGTAACTCGAAGAATGCAATTTGCAGCTCGAGATAAAACGATAATGACCCAACTAATGAGATTTATTCGCCTGACAAGCTTTTGCATTTGGAAAAATATACGATTCCGTTCTCATTTACGAGATGGCAAAAGGTCATTCATCAGGTCATAAATCATAGACAAGAAAAAGTTATTCGTGTGTGGACTTTCGGTGTTCCTGGCGAAACTTTGAGACAATTTCCATTAATTTTCGACCTTTAATTAATTAAAAACCATCGTATAAGTTCAAAGCTCACCGTGTGCTGAAATGTCGCCATTTTTAACTTTCATGTTCCTAAATACCTTGAAAGATCACCACTTGTTCACAGGCCATTGTTCAATATTAAAAATGAAATTATTTAAACGGAAAGATTCTAAAGAATCTGCCTTCAACTGCGGTTTTAAGTTAATCTTTACGAGTCTATTGTCAATTGACAAATAACGTCCTTCGAAACACGAAAGGCAAATAAACATGGAATGTTAATTGCAACGTACAGACAAACAATAATTTAAAATCGACAAAAGAATTGATTGTCGATTCATTCGAAAAATATTCAGCTAAATCACGATTTTTAATGATTTCTTCAAAATATACTTGACATAATTGATGTGTTTTCTTGTACAAGCACAGAATAGCATCGGATGTCTCCCCCCTTTTCTTTGGCCTCATTTTTTAATCTAATAATTTTTATTGGAGTCAAATTATTATGCAATTTTCAAAGTACAATAATAAACATTTTAAAATAAAATTTCTGTATAATTTAATTATAAATAAATCATTTTTCTTCGGTGCCCATTACTACAATCCTTATTTCGTAGCCATAAATTATTAATTTAATATACGGCATAACCGCTTTTACTATCGGTATAAAATTCCTTTATGACTATGAAATGTCACGTTTTTGTTGTCCATCAGTGACTTCACGCAGGGTGACCGGGAATTCGCATCACCTCTGTGTTTCTTGTTCTTATAAAGGAGATTATCAGAACGTATGCGAGAACACACCATACACTTTGTTCGAGACATCTGTACGAACTCCATTGTGATCATGAGAGTCTAATCATATGGCGAGAATAATCTGGTATGAGTAAGAAAAATGCCCATATTGCTGCAATCTTCAATTCCTGTTATTAGTTGATCGGCTTTCTCCACGATGAACCCCTCAAGGCATCGTCTGAAATCGTTGGTGGCCACGGGAGAAGTACTGATTAAACACAATTTTGTTACTATTTTCATTAATTACAACTTAAATGATAGCGGGATTTGTATAGGTTATATCCAATATTTGAATACACAAGAGAGATTATTGAGAGCAGGTTAGAGTTCTTCAAATGTTGCTCTTCGATTCAAAGAATTGAATTCTAAAGAATCACTTGACACGAAGAATCTTGATTTCTGATAGGAAGGACACCAAAGGATCACGATAAATTCTTCAGATAACATCAAGATCCTTCAATAAACATTTGAAGAATTCGACTTTCAGATTTAGATGTAAGCAAAGTATGAGGATTGTATACAAGTTCTGTAAGTTTATTGGATTCTAAAGACCCTACAAAACAGAAATGAAAATTAGAGATTACTTACCACGATTCTGGAATTATAGAAGAAAGGAAATCCGCATGATGAAAACCTAACGAAAAAAAACTAAATTTTAAGAAATTCCCATTCAAAAATAAATGTAATTTTTCATATAAAATTTGAAATCACTTTCTACTTTACCTATTTTACACATTCCAGCAATGATAACAAAAGTGGTGTAGATGAAAGGATCTTCGACGTAATCCCATCTCCATGTGGCCACGTGAATACCTCCACTTTTCTGTTTACTGTTTCCATCGTTTCCCACTTGGATCTTGGTCTCGGACGAATTGACATCACTTGATTTCACTTGTGCTCTTAAATTATCTACACAAACAAGAAACTTATCACCTGTCTTATTTAAATTTTAAATAGTTTTTAAACTGTGAACCAATTTAGGAAAGCAATTCTATTACAGGTTTTTAATTAATTATTTTCTCTAAAAAAACGTGATAATGTTTATAGTGAAAAAAACGAATGAAAATTTATTATTATTTGGTCAAAAATCATTTAATTGCAGGTCACACAATACAGAAAAACATTAGAAATTCGTTGCCATTTCCGAAAAAACGTCAAGTTATTGTAAAAAGTGCGTCACAATACACAGAAAAACGTCCGACTATTGTAAAAAGTGCGTCATAACACACAGAAAAACGTTTAATTGCTGTAAAAAGTGCGTCATAACACAAAGAAAAACGTTCAATTGCTGTAAAAAGTGCGTCATAACACACAGAAAAACGTTCAATTGCTGTAAAAAGTGCGTCATAACACACAGAAAAACGTTCAATTGCTGTAAAAAGTGCGTCATAACACACAGAAAAACGTTCAATTGCTGTAAAAAGTGCGTCATAACACACAGAAAAACGTTCAATTGCTGTAAAAAGTGCGTCATAACACACAGAAAAACGTTCAATTGCTGTAAAAAGTGCGTCATAACACACAGAAAAACGTTCAATTGCTGTAAAAAGTGCGTCATAACACACAGAAAAACGTTCAATTGCTGTAAAAAGTGCGTCATAACACACAGAAAAACGTTCAATTGCTGTAAAAAGTGCGTCATAACACACAGAAAAACGTTCAATTGCTGTAAAAAGTGCGTCATAACACACAGAAAA
Source organism: Centruroides sculpturatus (assembly GCF_000671375.1). Classification (NCBI taxonomy): domain Eukaryota; kingdom Metazoa; phylum Arthropoda; class Arachnida; order Scorpiones; family Buthidae; genus Centruroides; species Centruroides sculpturatus. The sequence goes on along the minus strand of NW_019385128.1, from coordinate 40,203 downwards.
ACGTTCAATTGCTGTAAAAAGTGCGTCATAACACACAGAAAAACGTTCAATTGCTGTAAAAAGTGCGTCATAACACACAGAAAAACGTTCAATTGCTGTAAAAAGTGCGTCATAACACACAGAAAAACGTTCAATTGCTGTAAAAAGTGCGTCATAACACACAGAAAAACGTTCAATTGCTGTAAAAAGTGCGTCATAACACACAGAAAAACGTTCAATTGCTGTAAAAAGTGCGTCATAACACACAGAAAAACGTTCAATTGCTGTAAAAAGTGCGTCATAACACACAGAAAAACGTTCAATTGCTGNCCCCCTATAACACTGTTGATTATTCCGTTTTATATGAATTCCATGTTGTACGAGTCACTTAGATTTTACAAATACGTATGCCAGGCTGTGAATGGCTCACGTATTTGTAAAATCTAAGTGACTCGTACAACATGGAATTCATATAAAACGGAATAATCAACAGTGTTATAGGGGGGTCGAGTACGGTAAAATCTGTGTAAAGTGAGCTCTACGGTTCCGGTTTGGCAGGTTTCTGCATTAAACAGGTTTTTTAACGGAAAATCGCTTCGTTTGTAAAAATGTTTCCCGTTTCGGCAGGTTTCCGTTTATTAAGGTTCCGTTTTAGACAGGTTTTTACTGTAATTTAACTACAGATTTCTTAATGTTAATATAGAAAATGGGTACCACGAAACTGGGCATAAAAAATGCAATTTTTTATACGAAATTATAAAAATAAATGATGTAGAATTATATTTTACAATATTTTAATTCCTTTTTAATCATACAAAATGCAAAATTTCAATCATTTTCTCTTTTTTTGACACGAATTTTGCGCTTTTGTGGACTCAAGTACTCTCTTTTTCGCTTAAAAAAGCATTGATTTTTTGCATATTTTATACAAAATAATAAAAATAAATATTGAAAAATCGAATTTTATATTATTTTAAATCATTTTTTAATCAAATAAGATTAAAATTCTCAATAATTTCCTTATATTTTCACATTAATCTCATGCTCTTCTCTCTTACAGTCCGTAGATGAAGCGATGCTCCCGTTTAAAATTACAATAAAATTAAAATTAAATTACTGTCAGATAATAAAAATTTTAATAAATTGTTAGAGATAATTTAAATATTTAATTATATAACTGCGTAATTTATTCATAATTTCGATAAGTAAACAAAGCATTCATCTTCGAATTTAGAAAGGATTATTAATTAACAAAATTACAAATTTTAATAATAATTTCTTAAAAATTAATTATAAAAATTTATTTTTATATGACTTTAAACGTTAACAATGTATAAAATAGTTAAACGAAAACATAAAAATGCTTAGTTTGTAAAGACGCGAGGACTTCCCAACCTTCTCACGTGTTTAATAACTCGAGCATTACAAATGTCGTTCGCGATCTACAGATTGAAAGTAAATATTTAGATTTCTTCGTATTCTTTTAAAAAAATTAAATAAAATTACAATTTTCTTAAAATTTTAGTAAATTTATGTTTTAAAAATTATTTTATAAGTTAAAATCTTATAAAATATAATATTTTACGAGTTATTCACGCTATTATTGCTTCTGTTGTGTGTGTTATTACCATAGTTACACTCAAATACACCAATGTAAATGATTAAAAGCAATTTTTAAAATGTTATTTATTCTATTGAATTTAATAAAATATATATTAAATTTTTTATTAATATTTTCACTTTATAATTACATTTATTGCCAGTGATTTTATGTATAATAGAAGGTTCTCAACTTTCTCACATACTGCAAGATACAGAGTTATTTTAGTAGATCGCAGTCTATAGGTTGAAAAATAATCCCGAATTCTCGCTCGTTGACTTAACCACTTTCAAAAAATGTAATTAAATTTGGGCCATATTTGGGTACTCTAGAATGCCGGTGTGGCACAGATGCAGAGCGCAGTACCGAGGAATTCCCACCAAAAAATTTTCCCAAAGAGAAATATTTCAAGTCAACACTGTACATGGGGCCCCCTAATTCAAATATGCCTGGGCCCCCATGAAGATACCAACGCTCCTTTTGTTTAAATCTTTCTTCCGTGTGGGCACTAAGAGGACCTCTTTTCAGCAAGCCCATTGTGGATTATTGTGCCTTTGAACACTATTATATTATACTACTCTGTGTTCAATAGAAGTTGGATGGGATAAAGATTTGAGGATGAGTGATTCAGAAGGAAACATAGGATTGAACATAATAAAATAGTGTGGTTTATAGTGATTTAGGAAAGCTGCAGTTCTATTCATTATCCCTAAGAACACTTGTTCAACGCTCTTAAAGCTAGAAACAATAAAGCTAGAAACAATAAATAAATGATAAAATATCAAGATAATACGTAAAATAATTTTAAGAATAGAATTACTTTAAAATTACTTAAATTATTAATACAAAAAAGAACGTTTCAATAATATTTTTAATTAATAAAAATCTTTTTTTTTTTTTCGTGTAGCCACTCAAATTTCTGTAATAAATAACTTCGAAATTAATTTAAAATTATGAATTACGACACGAAAAATAATAATCCGTCTTCTCGGTTTAGAATTTCATATTTCGCAGCAATTTTTATTACTGTGAAATCTTGATTTCCTTCTCTCCCTCTCTCGCTTTTCTTATCTTTCCGATAGGAAAGATAAGAAAAGAGGAAGAAAGTAAAAAATGATTTCTCTCCCTCTTCTTAACTCTTTCTTGTGTTATTTTCCTTGTCTTTCTCTTTTCTCGTGTCTTTTTTCTTTTCCCACTTTCTTTACCTTACCTCTCTCTTGCCTTCTCTTTCTTCTCCTCTTTCTCTTTTCTATCTCTTTCTTCATCTCTCTCTCTCTCTCTTCCTGCTTTCCTGTCTATCATCTCTCCTTTTCTGTCTTTTCTCCCCCTCTTTCTTCCCTTCTCTCTATTGTCCTCTTATAATTGTCTCTAGCTCTCTTTCCTTCTCACCTTTCCTATCTTTCCCTTTCTTTCATCTCTCTTTTACTTCCTTCTCTCTCCCCCGTCTTTCTTTTCCTCTATTGTCCTCTTTATTTCACCCTTTCTATCTTACTCTTCCTTTGTCTTTCTCTTTCTTCTCTCTCCCTTGTCCTATCTTTTCTTTCACTGCCTCTCTCTTTCTCCCCCCCCCCTTTTTTTTTACTTTCCCAGTGTTATATATAACAGAGGAAAAGTATGGTAATCGGTCAAAAAATGACCCCCAAGATTTTTACATTTTTGAACTCAGGAGATCTTGAAATGTCAAGAAATAAAAAACAAATTCGAGGGTTTTCTCTTTATGTATGGATATTTTAGTACGTGTCTGTGTGTTTGAGTGGAGCACGATTTTGTTCACCCACTTTGCAGCTTAATAACTCGTGTACCTTTTGTCGAAAATTTCTGAAATTTATCACGGAGGTTTCTGTGTTAAGGGAGTCGATGATGTTAAATTTTAGTGGTTAAAGGTCGAGAGAGTGGAGAGTTAGAAAGGGTCTTGTGTCGTATCTGGAGAGGGATCGAAATTAATGAAGATTTTACTCGTTATTAACATTTACAATCTTTTATAAAACTCATCTCTACCCTCAAAATTAAGCTTTTTTCTATTTTATAATAATTAAAAATATATAAAGTTTTTAATTAAAATATCATAACAGATGACGCTACCAAATGTTGCCGGTAAAGTTAAGCAACTTGTTTCTGGATTTTTTCCTTTTTTCTTCTCTTTCTTTTCTTCTTCTCTTCCTCTCATAGATGCAAAAACGTCACGATTTGTTTAACTCTTACAACATTACAAAAATTTTACTTTACACTTAAAAATTTCTTATGAAAGAAATTAGAAAACTTTTAATACAATTTCTCTATAATAAAAAATTTGTAATTTTGCATATAAAGTCAAAAGAAATTTTGATGCTTTTAGTTTTATCCTCGTTTTAATCTAGGAAATGAGTGAAGAAGTACTGGTAATGTTAGTCTTTTTTTTTCTGAATTAAATTACGAACTTACACATCTAGAAAGTAGAAAAGTAGTATTGGCTACCATTTCCTTTCTCTGTTCATCTAAGTATCCGGCTAAAATCAATTCTTTTTCTTTTTCTACACAGATGTTAAACAATCGGTTGTGAAGGATCGGTATACATGTATTCGAGTTTACAGCAATTTATTTATATCTTGTCTCTCTCTCTTTCCTTCTCTTCCCTCTTTTTCTCTATCTTTCTCTGTTTTTTTTTTCTCTCTTTCTCTGTTTTCTCCCATCTTTTTTCTGTCTTTCTCTGTTTTCTTCTCTCTCTTTTTCTCTGTCTTTCTTTGTTTACTCTCTTTTTTCTGTCTTTCTCTCTATTCATCTCTCCTTTTCTGTCTTTGAACTGTCTTTCTTCTCCTTCCTTTTCTCTCTCTTTCTCTGTTTTCTTCTCTCACTTTTTCTCTGTCTTTCTCTGTTTTCTTCTCTGTTTTCTCCGTCTTTCTTCTCTAACCTTTCCTCTATTTTTCTCTGTCTTGTGTCTCTTTGTCTCCTCTCTTTCTCTCTCTCTCTCACTCTCTCTAAATATCTATTTTGCTTTTCGTTTTTCTTCTTCTACTTTCTTCTTTCCTTCCTTGATCTTTCTCTGCTTTTCCCCCTTTATTTTTCTTTATCTCTATCTACTATTTCTCCTTTTTCCTCTCTATCATTCTCACTGTTTTCTTTATCTATTTTTTGACTCTCGCCTCCCATTATTCTTTCCTATCATTTCTCTCACTCCATATTTCCCAGTTACTTCTCTCTTCTCTTCCCTTCTCTCGTGTAATCATCTTTAACTCGAATAGACGGGAAGAAAATCAATTCCAAACCTCTCGCCGTTCACTCTAAAATAAATTCTAGCTAAATTTATTTCTCTATTAGTAAGAAAATTAATAAAATTGGACGTAATCACGCTTTAAAACCGTACTTGTTTGAAGTTTCAAACTGATATTTCAAGTAAAGTACGATTACAAAGTGCAATTACTACAACTAAATGTTGGATGATTTACACAATACGCAGAAGATAATTAAAACGAAGTATTTATTATCGCCGGCAAACAACATTTCATAGAGATCAACAGAGCTAATAAAGCGATAAGAGTCTATAAAAAGAGATAAAACAGTGTACAGTTTTACAGTTCGCACCTCAAAATCTACCGACGCAAACAGATAAAACGAAAGCTATTTTTTAAGATAAGAGAGAATTAAAATGACTAAAATATGAAGTAAAAATGTTAAGAAAAATTCTCGGAGATATATTTAAAGTGCAAGCGGAGCGTGGAAAACAAGAAATGTTTGCTTTCTTGCTTCCTGGCAATGACACTCGCCAAATTTACAAACTAGAAAGTTTCTACTCCTAATTTGTTTCCTACTTTATTAACGCCAACGCTTAGAAAAATATAAATTTAGGAATATTTTTGGCATTTCTCTCTTCCTTAATTGTCCTTCTTTTCGCCATTCTTTCTCTCTCCTACCTCCTCCTATTTTCCCAGAGTGAAGAGAAAACGGAATAAAGAAATATAGAATAGAATAAAGAGCTATTCTCTTACTTATTTCCCTTTTATCCTCCTCTTTTTTCCCTCTCTCCTCATCTTCCTCTCTTTTCTTACATCAACCTCACTCTCTTTCTCTCTCCCTTCCCCTTTTCTCATTCGTCATTCTTCCCTCTCTTTTCACTCCCTCCTCCCTAATCTCTCACTTCCTCTTTCTCACTTCCTACTGTCTCGCTTTTCTTCACTCCTTCTCGCTTTTCTTCACTCCTTTTTTCCCTCCTCCCTCACCTCTCACTTCCTCTTTCCCACTTCCTATTGTCTCTCTTTTCTTCACTTCTCTCTCTCTCTTCTCTCACGTTCTCTTTCTCACTTTTCACTCTTCCTCTCCCTTCTCTCCTTCTGCTCTCACGTTCACTTTCTCACTTTTCACTTTCTCTCTCTTCTCTCACTCCTGTACTTCACTTTTCACTTTCACTTCTCACTCTCTCCCTCCCTCTTCCTCTAAAACTATTTATGAAAAATAATTCTAAAAATATTGGCCCATCAGTATGGAATAAAAGCATCTAAACACTAGTAGTTTCGGGTTCGCACCTCACCAAAGGTTAGACTGGACACATGGAAAAGTGTTAATCATTTAAATTAGGAGCCAGTTTCTCATAGAAACTCCTAGTGTGCGGTATCCCTCCCTCTTGTGTTGTGTCACCTTAGCCCAAAAAAGTACGCACAAAACAGAAAATCTAAGATTTAGAAACACAGAAACAATACCGAATTGTTTCCGAACCCACGACTTACGTTAAAAAGTAAGAGAAAAAAACTCACCTTTGAGATGGAAGGATGTAAGATTAGCCGACACTTGTGCAGCTGTTAGCAAGGTAAAGATCAACACCTTGAAGCGCAACATCTCGCTACCTGTTGAGAGAAAATTTCTCAATAATTAACTAATTCGCTTCATCGCCTTCCATTTTTAAAGAAAGAAAAAAAGAAAGAAACGTTGAAATCGCTGAAGCGAGAGAATTCCATCATTTCTTGGAATGTCCTGGCTTCGGCTGTGGTAATAGATTTTTGCGAGTCGCGCTAATTTTTCTCTCGTTTTTCCGACCAGAAATAAATTAGAAAGCGACGAGGTTAGTGTAAACAAGCGATAATTTTAATTTCTCTTTCGATTTTACTGGATGAAAATTCTAACCGTTTTCTTTTTTTAAAAGTTTAATTAAATTTTTTTTTTCTCTTCCTTCGAAATTAATTTATGGTCGCGACTCGATTGCGATAAAATCGCATATCTTGGTCGCTGGAATCGCGTGTCAGTTTATTGCCTTGATAGACACGTGGCGAAATTCGTTTCCGTTTTAGATAAATCTTGATTGATGCAATTTGTTTAAGTGTAAAAAAAACTGCACGCGAGATTTTAAAGTCTTTTAAAATACATACAAAAAGTTAATAACGATGATGATTTAATGTAATTGCAATTTCTTTTTAAATAATTTTACTCTTTTCTACTGTGTTGTTTGCCGTTTCCTGGTAATTAGATTAACTGTTTTGCCTTTTTTTTGGTGCGCTTGTTTGTGTTTTTAGTAACATTTTTAGTAAATTTTATATCAAATTCTCTCTTCTAATGCCTCCGTAATGAGCTCTAGAGATCAAATGCCTGAATGACCTGTTTTGTGTGATCAAATGACTCACAACGAGTTACATGTAATTAGATCGTTCGATAACATATAGAGTGTAATCAGATGCCTCTATAATATTGATAACAGGTTCCACTTAATTAAATGTTTCCATAACATGCTTGATGTAATCAGATACCTCCATAACTTGTCCAATATGATCAGACCCCTCCATAACATGCTCCATGTGATCAGATGCCCCTATAACATGTGTTATATGATCAAATGTCTCCAAACATGTCTCTTATGGTAAAATGTTTCCATAATATGTTCTACATGATCAAATGCTTCCATAACAAGTCCCATGTGATCAAATGCTTCCATAACATGTCCCAAATGATCAAATGCCTCTATAACATGTACCATGTGATCAAATGCTTCCATAACATGTACCATGTGATCAAATACTTCCATAACATGTCCCAAATGATCAAATGCCTCTATAACATGTACCATGTGATCAAATGCTTCCATAACATGTACCATGTGATCAAATACTTCCATAACATGTCCCAAATGATCAAATGCCTCTATAACATGTACCATGTGATCAAATACATCCATAATATATTCCATAAGATCAAACATGCTCAAAATATCTATTTCATCACAGTTAACTTGCCCATTATATCAAACACCTTTATAACGTGCCTTATTAAAGTGTTACGGTATTATTTCAACGTCAGGTACACCGTCGGAAAAATGAAAATAATAATTCTAAGTATGTTTTTTATTTAATTTTTCTAAATTTAATATTAAAATAACCTAAATTTCTAAACTAATCCGAAAAGAAAACATAAATTAATTTATAAACTAATCCGGAAATAAATTTGCATTTTATTGACATAAACGCTTAGACGATGCATTGTATCAATATGTAAACGTTTGTACACATAAAACGTTGGTTATTTATATAAATATTTCTTGAATTGTAATAAATTCTGTATAAAATATTGTTAATAATCTTAAATTTTCTACAGGAACGACTATTTCCTTTTCCACGTTTCGCTCTTATTGATGCTTGATTGATGTGAGAAACGACATTTGTTAAAGAGTTTTCAAGGACGAAAGTGATCGATACTTTCACTTTTTTGTAAAAAAACGTAATTTGATTCGCCACTTTGCAACACGTTAATTATGATTTATTAATAAAATTTGCAATCACAGGCTCGGTTAAACTGATATTATACGTTTAATATAGTGATATGCAATACATTGGAACGATGTCAGACGTGTGCACAAGGCTCTGGTTAGAGCCTCGTTGGTCCCTTTATACATTTATTTTCCTCCTTTTATGCATTTTTAATTAGGTAAATTGATTTTATAGACTTTGTAATTAATACTGTATTATACGGATCCGATGGGGATCCGTATAAAGGGGCCACCCGTGTTCGAGTAAATAAAAAGATTAAAAGTAAACAATGAATCATCTTAAACGTTCTAAATTATTTTAATGTGCCGTTTTTTCTTAACTTTCTTAACTAGTCATAAATGCTAGGGTATGAGCCCACACAATGGGAATGAGGTATGGGGAATGGGTATGAGGGAATGGGTATGAGGGTACACAATGGGAATGAGCCCAGTAGCGCATATCCTACGGAAAAATGCCCCTGTTGGTGGGGGCCCAATCAATCCTTTATAAGAAAATATATCCCCCAAAACATTCCCCAGAAGAAAAATATCTGAAGTCAGCACTGTACACGGGGCCTCCTAATTCAAATTTCCTTAAGGCCCTATGACGCTATAACTCGCCACTGGGTGAGCCACGTGTTTAGAGATTACACTACCTTATAATATTTTAATATTAAAATGTTTAGTATTAGAAGTAATTAACGAACTCGGGACGATGTTGATCTTATTAACCTTAGCCTGCGCTCTGTCACTCGTTCAACCTACACACATAACAGCGTAACCTTCTAACGAACCGATCTTCGGCATTAGTAACGAAGCTACTGTGTGCCACGTGACTATCGGTACGAATTATTAATCGCAACATCCCGGTCGGTCACGTGTACCGGTTGCCTAGCATCATTTGCAAAGGCAGCTTAATTACTCGATTGACCTTGGCCATCCTTGGGTGTCGAATAATGGAACGAACCGATTTAAATTAGTAACGCTTAGCAATCGTCCCTGGTCGGCTCGCGCTGAAATTACATCCGGACTATCACGTGACCGTCGGTTCATGGGTTACGAGCGGAAAACAGTATTCGAATTCCGAATTTTACCTCTAATTAATTACTTTTTTTTTCATTATTTTCTTAATGGAGGATATAGAGTAATTCGTTTTAGAAAATTTCCCTGTTTCCATTGTTCGCTCCACACAACTACAGTATTTAGCTAACGTTTCGCAGCTTCTTTTCGCGTGTGTATCACGCCAAAGGGGTAGTTTAGGGATTTAGGGTTTTCCAACAAATCTCATAATTCCTTTATGAATTATCCATGATTTTCCAACAGATAAATTACGATCACCCTCATAAACCACTCAGATAATGCTTCAAAAATGCTACGATGCATCGTTTATGTATGACTAGTTCCCCAACAAATGGGATAAGCTTTCCTACGATACCACCTATAAAACCATTCAAGATGGCGACGATTTGTGAGAAGATCCTGTGTTATTACTGGAAAATCACATTTTCTACCAACACAATTAGTAGTTTATGGGGATAATTCTCTAATAAGCCCATCACCATCCCAACACGAATAGTTCAAACAAACCTAAGGCTTCTCGTTTGACAATCGTTCACGATTATGACCATTTATAAGGGGGTGTAACGTCAGTCAATTGCTTGAAAATCCTTCATTTCTTACGGATCATTCAAACAAATCCATAATGTTTAAATACAACATTGCAATTCTATTCACGAAACGTTAGTGTTTGGCGAGAAAATCGCGAGTTACCCAACTTTTATGGGTTATTTATTCTAACAACTAAGTATATACGTTCTACTTTAACATTTCAACCATAAAAATAGATAAATTTTACATACAGTTACTACATAAAACATTACTGATAAGTAATTCAAACAGTCTGGCTGGCGACTATGCAAATATATTGTTACCATCCACTTATAGCCTTGCAGCGTGACTCCTTACCCCGTGTCTCGAATGATAATTATATAAATATAAACTCTTAACTTTCTAAAACATCTTCTGAAGCGTAACAACTTCATTAAAATTCCACAATTGTTAAAAATACTTTAGCATTTATCAACTAGAAACAGCGTAACAAGTTGGAAGAGGATCGATTCAGTTGTGTCCAGTCTACAAGAAAACAATACGTGACTCAATTTTGATTAAATTATAACTTGAAATTTAATCTCTCCGCGAAGAAATTGAAAATAAACAATATGTTTCTGGTTTATTCTTTAACTTTCGATTGCTTTCCACTTTACATAATAACGCTTCTAGTATCGTATTTGGTTATCACGTGATGCGAACGAGAGCAAAACAAACTCTCCCTTATGAACTCGATTTAGACCTGAGATTGCTTAATAACTTTAATCTAAATTTAGTGGGTATGTCACGTAGTGTTAGTGAATTATATTTCAAGAAAATACAAGTGAATTTGTGTGTGAAATTCAATAAACTTTGCTTCTTCTCATAGTGTATATACAATAATAAAAAAATTTGGTAGAAATCCCCGGTAAGGATGTCTTCGTAAAGACCCTAAATCCTGTAAACATTATTTAAATTTTCCAACACGGGTACAACGTACTGTACCATGTGCTTCTACATACAGCTGCCATATATCATGTGCTTTTACACACAGGTGCCACGTACCAAATGCCTTCACACACGTGCCTGTTACATACCACGTGCCTTTACACACATGTACCACGTAAATAAGTACCAAGTGCCTTCACACAGGTGCCACGTATCACATGCCTTCACACGCGTGCCACGTACCAGGTGCCTCTAAACACAGGTGCCAATTTCAACAGGTGTTACGAAGAATATAAGGAATTCACTATATAAAATTAATTAACAAAATTCTTTGTAGAAATTCCGTCTCGAGTTATTTACACGAGTTAGTCTATGACAGACAGGAGTAATGAAAATGTTATTTGTCTTTTTAGAAAATGCCTCGCGGCTTATCTCTTAGTTTCCTCTTATGAGAATATCCGACTAATTTGTTTTTCATCGTAGCACTTACGCAATGAAGCAAACCACCTGTTATTGTATAATTGATGTGGGGTCCTTCTATACTTTCGAAGCAACATCTTTCTAGCTTCCAATTTAATATAGAAATTTCCAATTCAAGTTTGTGGTGTAGATGATTCCTTCTCTTCTGAGAGATCCCGTAATACACAGAAAAGAAGCGATTACAAACAACAGATCTGTTAACGTGTTTTGTTTATACTTTAAACAGAGTTTGCATGTCGTGTTATTAACCTCACTCGGATTGTTATCGTTGTCATGTCTCCAAAACAAACTTGTAAACGACTTTCTGGTGTTAAACAACACAAAACGGAATGGCAAAATGAGAGAAACGAAATCCCCTTCACTCACAAGTGACAAAACGGCAGTCTTTCAGAAGACATCACCCTGTATTGCAGCTGTTACGCCATTAAATTAGATTAGACACGTAAGGTATTTTAACAGGGAGCCATTCACACTCAAATTTCACCTTATCGGAACAAAATTCGAATTGAAAATCAACTAGACTCGATGGTTTTTCAGTATATTCCATAGATTTATAGAATAATTTAGGATAAATTATGGTAATTATGTCCTTGTACAATTAAAGCTCATTAATGGGTAAGGAAGAGAGGAATTTGCATATTTAGTAATGACGCAAATTAAGGCCAATATATACTTATATATTATACACTAAGGGCTTGTAACAGAGTGTATTAATTTTAATGCAAAATTCATTTATCTACTTAATATAATTAGCATTATATGGTATGCTAATCGTGTAATGTAGATGATGAATGAGGGTTGTTCAAATTCAAAAGCATACGTGACTTTTATCTAGTAGAAGTCCTCTAGTGTAACGGGAATGCGGTCTTATCTTATTTCTACTCCCTTCTGTAGCTCTAATACTATTTATTGTTATCTGTTTCTATGTGTAATATCTTAATTTTAATCTGGTCTTATCGCAGTTGAGCATTGCTCCTTCGTTTGCCAAATTTTTGGGCATATTAAACGTCATTGTCGATAGCTTATAAATCCTGTGAAAGCCTTCAAAAGGTTTGGTTTGATGAATGCAATACATAGGAGATATGTCAAGGGGGATGCTCCTTGGCATATCGCCCATGCTTTCACAGGAAGACTTTCTATGGCAAATGAGCTCATCTTTAGGTGTTAGACACGCGATAAAAACCCGGAAAACTTCACTTTGACCCGTTAGTCGCTGTATTTAGTGGGGTTTTATCCATTCAATCATTGTTGGGGACCCTTCAAAAAGTCTTACAATTGTCAGTATCCCTGGCTCACATCCCTGAATCCACTCCCCAACTAAGGCAGAACAAGATATAGATTAATTTAATATAATAATGCCTCATACTAGTGCTCTTGTGTATAAGAAAAACTCAAAATATGAGGCTTATCCTCTATCCGAGGATTCGAGGGGCTTAGTTATGTTATAAATTAATTAGCATTTGTAGAATGGCGATTCTACAAATGCTAATTAAGAAGCAGACAATTTCTGGAAATGAAAAATGGAGGATGTAGGGCATGAAATTCGTTTTAAAATGTCTATAACACGCGAAATAGATCAAGGAAGTTATAATTAATTATCCAAATATAGTAGAGCAAACGCATTTTATACAGATATTTGTGAAAAAAAAAAGCTACAAGTACCATTATACTTACGTTGCGTCCACTTGAAATAATTAGGTTAAATGAGGAATTAAGTAATGAAGGTCGCCACGAAACGGAGCAACGCTAACACAAACAACATTCATTGAATTGAAGCTGCGCTAAACAGTTTCATCGCATTCGCCGAATGAAGGTCAGACCTTTACAAACTATATTTATAACTCCTTTAGAATAACTGGCGAGCTTCGTGACAATATGCTCTTGCGACAGAATTTGGCACCCACCAATCTAATGGCTAAAATTTCTCGTGGGAGCGAATGTCATTGGTCGTTTCGAATTCTTCGCCAGGTGCATTAAAGTTCGGTTACCTCCAAAAAAAGTCATTTAAGTCCGCGAATTGTTTATAAAACATATTATTTGCTAATTTATTTATTTTTAATGATACTCTATCGGAGATATTCTCGTATTGAATTGTTTCGCATTTTTTTCTGTGTCCTAACGTTTTGTATTTTTCTACTGAGATGTGTGTCGTATTGTGCTATTTTATCAAAATGTACTTCAGATTTTTAAGTTATGTCTGTTATTCTTTTGCATTTTTTTCTTTACGATGTGCATCTCGATTTCAATACGTGCCTCAAAGTTTTCTGAATTTATTTTCAACTGTGCCTCAGACCTCTGTGAATTTCTAACATGTGTCTCTAGTCTGAAGATTTCTCTTTAATATGTGCTTCGGATTTTCATCCTTTTCTCGCCAATATGTGCCTCAGATCTTTGTGAATTTCTCTCTAATATGTGCCTCAGATATTTGTGAATTTCTCTCCAATATGTGCCTCAGAACTTTGTGAACTTCTCTCCAATATGTGCCTCAGAACTTTGTGAACTTCTCTCCAATATGTGCCTCAGATCTTTGTGAATTTCTCTCCACTATGTGGCTCAGGATTTTCAGCATTGCTTCCGATATGTGCCTCAATTTTTCTGTTTTCTCGTCTAGGACACGCGGTATGCCCCATAATTTCTGTAAACTTCTTATATGTACCATATTCTTCAGTGCTATTATTATTCAAAGAGAATGTCCAGAAGAATTTTTCTAATACTCCTGTAAATGGTTTATCCTCCAATCATTCAATTAAGAGCTCCAAAAACACACTTTCGAAACCAATAAACGACCCATTTACCCTTAAAAGTAACGTCGATAGAAGGTTTAGAAGTCACAAACGTAAATTAAATCCGTGACATTTATTAATGTAAATAATGCCAAGTGGTTGTTTTAATTGTAATTCATTTCTAACTAACAATTAACTACGATTTTCAAATTGATCAACTTGAAAATTCAAACTTCTTTTATTAAAAATATCGAAAGAAAAAGAACTTCTGTAGTAGAATAAAGAATCGATTTTTGGTAATTTTACCTTCATTGCAATCAATGTAATATTGATTGTAAGTTCTTTGTAATAAAATATTAAATTATAAAGGAGTTCTCGTGACTCTTACAAATATTTCACACGGCTCCATTATTACACGTTTCGACAAATTTCACGTTATACTTCTAAAAATGGCCTCCAAATAATAATTGGGTTAGCGTATACTATAATATAACTGCGTACACTTAATATAAATTACTTATTACGGGTATAATAAAACTTTAAAAGTTCGAGCTGCTAAAATTTAACTGACATCATGAACATCTTTAACACTGAACCCTGCAGGTTCTTGCGTGTCCAATGAGTTAGTCACGTAAAATTTTCGAGGTTTTCTTCGCGTGTCTAACACTTAAATAGAAGGCATTTCCCATAGGAATGGGATTAACTGAATAAGACAACCCAGCATAAGAAGGGTACCTATTAGGAAGTATGTACTTTTCTCGAGTACTTACTTACTTTGGGTGCTTCTAAATTACCTAATTCCATCAATCTACTCCTATTGTATATAGTGTTTTCTATTGTTAAGGCATTATATTAAACTGTAAACTAGTATTTCCATTGAAAAGTTTAGAATCAAACTGAACAGATTTAAAGAGGCAATGGGCAAAATAAACAGATGTATAGGATTTTACAAAGTTGTAATTATAAAGTTTCGTCACTCGTAAGAGTACTTTCTGCTGATTATGTACATAATTAATCATATAAAAAAAACTCACTTTTAATTAACTATTAAATATGAAGCAAGAAAGAATTTCAGAGTAAAATAAATTGAAAATTGTTTTGTATTATCAAAACAGCTGAATTCTGTGTGTTTATGTTTTCTATAAAGTATTCAGTGCAATTATAAAGCAATTGTCTGTAAAGTGTTTAATGAAATCAAACGTATTTCTATCAATTCGTAAAATGATTTGTCTTTTCTTCTTCATCTTTTCATTTGTAGGAAATCTATAAAGGTATATTGATATTTTCATTGTGACACTAAGCACGTCTTATTGTTTTCATAATTTGGTACTGTATTTCAAAAACTTCCCTTTCTAAACAGCAATTTAAAAACAATTACATTCGACCCACCCTACAAGTTTGTAACGATTCTGTCATCTTTATACAGTAGAGCGTCGTTTATCCGAAAGTCGGTTATCCGAAAAAATTCCAGTCGGCCTAAAGTATAATTTTTATTTGTTTTTATATTTTTCAATGTATATATTTCGTTTGTAAAACATAAAGAAATCATTTTTAACGATACAATAGCCACGATTATTATTTTAAAAAGTTTACGTTAGGCTTAACATCGACGAAAATTGAACGCGAAGCGACACGCAACGGAGAAAAATTTCAACACGGGATAGGTTAATATATTTTTTCGTACATAATTCGGTTATCCGAAAAATAAGTTATCCGAACAACTGCAGTCCCCAATTGATTCGGATAAACGACGCTCTACTGTACAAATTCTCAAGCAGGGTGGCGATTCTTTGAATGAAAACGCCAATAAAACTTAAGACAACGAATGATAAATTATTGTTGTAATAATGGACATAAATAAAATACTGCGAAATGTAAGAAAAGTAATGTATATAACTCGTAGAATAATAACTGCTGAAAAGATAAAGTATGCGTATGAGCTGCTAAGATAATGTAGCTACGTAGTATATAAACCGCTAAGGTAAAGTATGTAGTTGGGTAGTGTACGAACTGCTGAGCAGGTAAAGTATGCAGTTGGGTAGTGTATGAGCTGCTGAGCAGGTAAAGTATGTAGTTGGGTAGTGTATGAACTGCTGAGCAGGTAAATTATGCAGTTGGGTAGCATAATTAATCTACACGTTTGTTACTTATTGATAAACAAAAAAAGTATTATTATTACTATAGAAATTTGGGACTGGATCCAACTTTATTTGGAACAAAAAAATAAAAAATGTCTTTCTACGACATGATAAGTCACTTCGTCCCGAAAGATTCAAATGTTTTTAAACAGATCGTTAGCACTTGCCCTGATTTTTAAAGAAATGACAAGAAATAATTGCTCTTCTGTTTACAAAATATTGCTACTTTATTTTAATCGTAAATAAAAATATGAAAAATAAAACTATCAAAAACTTTATATTTACCAAAAAAAATCAGCAATAAGTTACGTGATCCTCCAAGCAAAAAACTTAAAATTGTTTGTGGCGCCATCTGTTATGAGATGTTTTATTAAAACACCTTTTATATTATTAATTATTATAAAATAGCAAAAACCTTAATTTTGAGGGCAGAGACGAGTTTCATAAAAAAAAAAAAAAAAAAAGTTGTAAATACTAATGAGTAAAATTTTAATTCCGACCCTACTCCTGATACGATACGTGACCGTCTCTATCTCCCCAACCCCTTGACCTTTCACCCCCAAAATTTAACAGTATCAACCACCTTAATACTGAAACCTCCGTGCTAAATTTGAGAAATTTTCGACAAAAAACACAGGAGTTATTAAGCTTCAAATTGGGTGAATAAATTCATGCCCCCCATACACACATACTAACACCCATACATACAGAAAAATCCCGTAAATTTTTTTTGTATTTCTCGACATTTCAAGGTCCTTCAAGTTCAAAAAATTAAAAGTTTTTGGACTCGAAGGACCTTGAAATGTCAATTTATGACCCATATTTTCCCTGTTATAACCGCAGGAAAAATAAAAATTGTGAAGAAAAAGTATATTTATGTGGAAATTGAGAGTAAAGATTATATTTTTACAAAACATTTCGAGATCAAAAATTTACATACAATTTCTGTGAAAGAAACTTTCCAAACAATTTAATTTAATGCCAAAGATTAACTGAAGATTTACAGTGTCTAAGAAGACTTAAGCAGTTGTACGATTTATATAAAAATCAAAAATGTAATTTATTTCTAGAAATAAAAGAAGTATTCTTTGTTTATTCTGTGAGAAATTTTTATAAGAAATCCTTTTAAAGGATTTCCTTTAGAGCCGTTGTGCCTATGTTTTTTCTTTCAATGGTAAATGATACAAACAACAAGTAAAATTTTGTAAACAAATTTTAAAATCTCAATGATAAAAACAAAACTATTTTCAGAAGGAATTTGTTGTTATATTTCTTGTAAAGAGGTGTAGAAATGTATTAACTCTCTTAATTTTTTTTACTTTTCCGGCTGTTTTACATAACAGAGGAGAAGTATGGCAATGGTCAAAGAATGACCCCTGAGATTTTTACATTTTTAGACTCAAGAGAATCTTGAAATGTGGAGAAATGCCAAAAAAAAATTGAGGGGTTTTCTATGTATGTATGGAGATTATGGAAATCTAACATTATGTTTTAGAGCGTGTCTATGTGTTTGAGAATGTGTGTGTGTGGAGGGGAGGCACAAATTTGTTCACCCAATTTGAAGCTTATTAACTCCTGTGTCGTTTGTCGAAAATTTCTAAAATTTAGCAGGGAAGTTTGTGTATTAAGGGGGTTGATGCTGTTAAATTTTGGTAGTTAAAGATCGAGGAAGTGGGGAGTTAGAAAGAGCATTGTGTCATATCTCGAGTGGAGCCTCACTTAACGAAGATTTTACTCATTTTTATCATTTACAAATTTTATTTGTTTATTAAAAAACTCGTCTCAATCCCGAAAATTAAACTTTTTATTAGTTTATAATAATTAACACACGATTTTAATTGAAATTACCACGAACAATGATATGTTATACTGAATACACGCGTGACAAAGAAACGTAACGAGTACAAAATATAAATTAAAAACAAAAACAATTCATGAAGTAATTTAAAAAAAACAACCGAACTTTTTAAAATGATGGGAGAAAGTATAAATAACTGACAAAAATAACCCGTAGCATCCGCAGAATTTCGCAATATCATTTACAAAAGGGCAACGTCTCTTAGTAAATATTTATATTGTACGACTAGTTGCTTTATTTAAATCTTCCTCACTTCAGTTCACAGGTGTTTTATTCAACATAACTAATTTTCAAATGCGTTTCCTCATCCAATTTCGCCTCGTTTAATGGATTGCTTCACTCGCTCTATCGTTTCTTTTAATTAAATTACAAATTATCTAACAGAGTAATTTGTTCTAAGCGTATTTTTGAAAGACATTTTTAAAATTAAATCAAAATTTAATACTTTTAATGATTTTAAATTACACATTTCTATCTTATAACTTGTCGCTATCCTACACTGTTCAAGTCGGTTTTGTCAGATTCCTGTAAACAAACCTCTTGAACTTGTATCGGGTTGCCAGTGGCACAGTGGAAAAAAACTCATTGCACGCTGGTTAGTCGTGGGTTCGCGCTTCGCTAACTTGTTAATTACGTGAAATTTTCCTAGTTTTCTTGATGTATCTACATCTAAATATGAAAAGTCCTCGTGGGAGAGGCACCTCCTTGGCAGATCGCCCACTTGTATTGCATTATCTAATCCAATAAGGATCTTCAAAAGTAGTTGAAATCCTAACTGATAATGTTATAATAATTACTAACAGGATTATTCAGGATTAGCATAATTGAATACTACATAATAAGATTGGCACGATCATTCGATACTTGAGGATCTCGATCGTATACAATGGGTTACAAAATTGGAAGATTTGGTTAGGTAATACTCATGAAAATCTTCGAAATTAAACTATAGATCCTCACAAATCCTTAGAGAAAACGATATTCGAAGGAATAAAATCATCAATGAAAATGGATAGGAATTAATTATATTCTTGTATTACTTTCCAGACAGAATGTTTTCATAAAACTCCTCACTACACTGAAAATTAAGATTTACACAGTAATAAATTAATAATGTAAAAAGTTTGAAAATAAAATCTCTTCACAGATGGCACCAAACACAATTTTTTAAACTTTTTTTTGCCGGGAAAGTTACGCAACTCGTTGTTTAGATAAATAAAAAAACTTTGAATCATTTCTATACGCAGTATAGGAATTTCCCTATATATATGTGGCCCATTATAGATTAATGGGGTACAGGAGAATTTGAATTAGGGGGCCCTACGTACAGTGTTGACTTCAGGAATTTTTCTAGGGGGAAAGTTTATATATATATATTTCTTTTTCGTGTTTTGAAGGACCATTTACTTTAATTACTTCGTATAAAACTTGGTATGACTTTACAAGTCACGTAATTTCGTCGAATGACGAAATTATTTACTGTCTACACAAATTTTAATCAACATTTTAATTAAGTTACACTTCAAAAAATCAAATTAAAAGTTTTAATACCTTTCTAAATTAATTTTTAAGCAGTTTCACTTGAAAATGAATTTTCTTCACGCCAAAAAAACATTTTAAAAAAATCTTGATACCAAGCATAAAAAATTGTTTATTTGCTATTTTCTGAATGTTTTTTTTAGATTTCTATTCATTGTATTTTTAAGAAGGTCGAAAAAATACGCTAATTTCGTATTTATTTTTAAATGATTAATTATTTTATATGCTTTGGAATATGTTTTGTGGGCGGAAAAAATAAATAAAATTTTAAAGAACTGCAGAAAAAATTTATAAAATTAAAAAAATGGCAGTTTATGAACGATTAAAAGTTTAAAAAAGAAATAAATTCAGCAATGAGTTGCGTAACTTTCCCAGAAGAAAAGTTCGAATTTTGTGTGGCGCCATCTGTTTGAAGATTTTGTTTTAAAACTTTTTATATTATTAATTATTATATAACAAAAAAAAACTTAATTTTTAATATAGAAATGTGTTTTATAAGAAGTTGTTCAAGCTAATAACGAGTAAAATATTCATTAAGTCCGATCACACTCGCGACACGACACGCGATCTCCTGTATCTTCCCATCCCCTCGACCTTTCACCACCAAACTTTTATGACATCAATGACCCTAATACACATACCTCTCTGCAAAATTTCAGAAATTTTCGACAAGTGGCACGAGAGTTATTAAGCCTTAAAGTGGGTGAATAATATCGTGCACCCACACACACATACACGACACAGACCCACTGGCATCCATACATATAGAAAGAAACCCCTAAATCTTTTGCATTTCTCGACATTTCAAAGTTTCCTGAATTGAAAAGTGTAAAAACCTTGGAGGCCATTTTTTACCAGTCACCATACTTTCCCTCTGTTATATAATATATAACAGCTGGGAAAGTAACAAGCGAAAATATCTGTATAAACAATTCTATCACTAATATTCTTAAAATAAATTAAAAATTTAGTATTAATTACATTATATTAACCTAAAAAAACTAATTTTTATATTTTTAAAAGGTCTCATAATTTAAAAAAACGCATAAAATCCGATTAAAATTCTAAAATAATAACAGCTTATAAACTGCCACTACGTTGCAAAACTACACAAATCTGCTTACTAATTAATAAATTCGAGTCATTAATTATTTTATACGAGCTTAAAAACGTATTAATTAAGCGAAAAAAAATCACAAAATTGCAAAAAAACTTCAGAAAATTTGACGAAAATTCGAAAAAAAATGGCCGCATAACATTGCAAAACAAGAGGAATCTGTTTGTTACAAGGCTATTTTTAGATCTATTGTTATTTTACCATATCGACGACAGCTGTAACGGACGTTTAATTTAATAATACTATTATAAATTTATATTTTTAGATTTATCACAATATAAAAACTCCAAAAATGTACTCACGATAACATTGCCTACATCTTTTGCATACCGAACAAGTAAAACAAGCGCCATTTTTTATTATTATTAAAAAAAGATAGATTCTCGCATTCGTCAGCTGTCCGTCCATTAAATTATTTTTAACTAAATGCAACTTGGTATTAAATTAAAATGCTTCTAAACACCTGTTTTAAAAACAAATTAAAGAAATAAAAATAGATTTTTTTTAATAGGATAAAAATTTCCTCTGAAAAACTCTATTCAGAAAATACAAGTGGTAAATTGTGTTTTTTAAAACATCACAAAAGTATTTTTTTGAAGTTTGATTTTTTTTAATTTTTAAAATTTTTAAGAGTTTGTTTTTGAATATTTTGAATTAAACGTTCTGATTTTTTAAACTTTCCTGATTTTTTAATTTTCCCCCCATTTTTTTCTGATTTTTTGACTTTTACTTTGATTTTGAGTTTTTTTGAAATAAAATTTTGAATTTTTACTAAATTTTGTCCATGTTTAATTATTTGTTTCAATCAATGTTCTTACGTTTTAAATTAATTTTTCTAAATTTTTGACTTTTTTGGCTTTTTTAAATTTTTTTTTGGCTTTTCTGATTTTTTAAATATTTTTAGAATTAAATTTTTGAATTTTTTTTATTTTTTGAATTTTTGACTTTTTGGCTTTTTTGAATTTTTTATTTTTTTGAATTAAATTTTTGAATTTTTTTATTTTTTGAATTTTTGAGATTTTGGCTTTTTTGAATTTTTTATTTTTTTGAATTAAATTTTTGAATTTTTTTATTTTTTGAATTTTTGAGATTTTGGCTTTTTTGAATTTTTTATTTTTTTGAATTAAATTTTTGAATTTTTTTATTTTTTGAATTTTTGAGATTTTGGCTTTTTTGAATTTTTTATTTTTTTGAATTAAATTTTTGAATTTTTTTATTTTTTGAATTTTTGAGATTTTGGCTTTTTTGAATTTTTTATTTTTTTGAATTAAATTTTTGAATTTTTTTATTTTTTGAATTTTTGAGATTTTGGCTTTTTTGAATTTTTTATTTTTTTGAATTAAATTTTTTAATTTTTTTATTTTTTGAATTTTTGAGATTTTGGCTTTTTTGAATTTTTTATTTTTTTGAATTAAATTTTTGAATTTTTTTATTTTTTGAATTAAATTTTTGAATGTTTTTAGTTTTTGAATTTTTTGTTTTTGAATTTTTGACTTTTTGGCTGCTTTGAAATTTTTTATTTTTTTAAATTAAATTTTTGAATATTTTTAGTTTTTGGCTTTTTGAATTTTTTTATTTTTGAATTTTTCCGAATTTTTCAATTATTTAATTATTTTGATTTTTTTAAAATTAAATTTTCTGAACTTTTCTAATTTTCAAATTTAAAATAAAATAAATTAAATTTAATTTAATTTAATTTAAAATTAAATTTTCAAATTTAAAAAATTCAAACGTTATTAACACATAATTATGTAAAATTTTTCATTAAAGCCTTGTGTAATTTAATTAATTTATTTTTAAAATTATAAATCGAAACGAAATAAATTTAAAAAATGCAATAATGATAAAATGATGATTCATTGCAACTAATAATGATGTAAAATATTATCGCTTATCATGCATTAATATAAATTAAAAATGAAAAATAAAAAATAAATGATTTATTGGATTTTTACATTAGTCAAATCCATCACGAGATAATATAAATGTAACTATGGCAACATTAATTTTTATATCTGAAATTCAAAAAGCTTTCCTAATATTTTTAATCAATAGTACATTTTCTGCTAAGAATATCTTGTGTTGTTTGTATTATATCCGTTGGATATTATTAGATAAGAGTATGCAATATAATTTGAACAAATTGAAGAACTAGAACTAAAATAAAGTAGAACACACTAGTAGACAATGCACAGACAACACACTAGAACAAAATGAACAGACATCACTACTAGAACTAGAACACAATGAACACACAATACAAATAGAAGAACACAATGAGTACACAATATAACTAGAATTAGAACACAATGAGCACACAATATAACTAGAATTAGAACACAATGAGCACACAATATAACTAGAACTAGAGCGCAATGAGCACACAATATAACTAGAACTAGAACACAATGAGCACACAATATAACTAGAACTAGAACACAATGAACCCAACATATAATATAACAATCGTGGACAATACAATAACAAAACACGATTATTTTGCTGTAATTGTGTTGTCCAATTGTGTTATATATTTTCATCGTATTCTTGCGTTATTTATTGGTGTTGTGCAGTACTTCGTACTTCGTTGTTTTATTTTTATACTGTGCTAAGTTGTTATCTTGTGTTCTGCTCATGTGTTGTTGTGTTTTATTGTATTATTGAGTTAGTTTAATATTTTACTGTTGTTGTGTTGTATATTGTTTTTATATTATTGTTGTTAATGATGCTATTGTTATATTCTTCTTCTATATTATTTTCTATTATATCATACAGTTTTGATTTACGTCATTATATTGTGTTTTGTCGGATTATTTTTATTCTTTCGTGTTATTATTTCGCTGAAATTCTCTAAAGAATTAAAATATAGATTCGTATTTCTCTTAAATATTTATATCCTCACATTTTATAAATAATAAATTAACTTTTTATATATTTTTATAAAGTATTTTACAAATTATAAATAAGAATTAGCATCTACTTTTATTAATAATCACTAATATTTAATTGAATACAAAGTATTTCCCAACTAGTAGATCGCGACCTACTTGTTGAAAATTATTATATAATATAATAATTTCTAAAAATATTTTTAAAATGCCAATATATACGAAGAAATTTTTAAATTATGTTTTCATAAGTACATTTTAAAAATTAAAATTTTTAATAACGGAATTTTAAATTGTTATTAAATAATATTTTTTTAATAAAAATGAAAAATTCCAACCCGAAGCTCTCGAACTCCTAGTTGAAAACTGAAGTGCATATTCTTATGATTTTTTTTTTTTTGCTCGGTAAATAAGTGAGCAAATGATAATTATTAAAGAAATAATAAAATGAAAATTAAGAACTATGAACATTTTACATAAATTCTTCGTTTAATCAGCATGAAAATTATACAGGATGTTATTTAATATAAATCCTTGTTTTAATTTTTAAATGGCATCCTGTTTTCGGTATATTTAGTTCCCTTTTAGCACTAATTTCTTTCGTTTTCACAGAGAAATATAGAAGAATTTTCAGTAAATGTTGTGTTTTACTGACAAAAGTTTTTGCTTTTATCTAAAATTCTTGTCATTTCGTTAACATTTTAGGAAGAAAAATCTAAAAATTCACAAACGTTTGATTAATAATGCATGTATTATTATAAAACACTGTTGCTCTTTAAATATCTAAACAATATTCTATTCCTAATAAAGTATAACATCAAAGACACATTATTCATTTTTGCATACTCATTGTCATTACAGTAATGTATATTTCACAACATTCTTCAATGTTATAGAAAACTATAAACAGACTCTATAAAAAACACTATACAGACACAACAGACCCTATACAGGCACTATATGGATACAACATACCTTGTATACTATACAGATACTTGACAGACATTACACAGAGACTACAATAGACATTACACAGATATATATCACAGACACTACAGTAGAACAAAGACTACGACAGACACTAGAACAGAGACTATACACTATATCGGACCAGATTTATGGGAGTGTTTTCGCGAAGTAGTAAAACATTTGTAAGGCATATTTTTTTCCATTCTGCACCCCTCTAAGCATTTCTGGATTCCCTATTACACTACACACAACACAGACACTATAAAACACTACTTAATGTGAAATATATTGAAAACACTGAAGTCTTTTCGGTAATGTAAAGACTACGAGAAACCTTACGCAGTGATATACTCTTCACAATGTAAAACTACAATACTGTACGGATTGTAGAGAACACTCAGCATTAAGATACTCTCTAGTGTTTAAGAATAACAAGAAACTGTCTCTGTTGGAGTTTCGAGTATTGTATAAGACGAAACAATTTACAACACTAGCCCTTTTATTTACAGTATTCAATTTTCTATATACCATTTAAATTAAACTTTTCCCTTCTATACTTTCATAAAATGTATATTACTAAATTAAATGTAAGTACTACTAAATAGTATTATAGAATCTCAAGGATAATTGTAGCCTGCAGTTAGCCTTACTGCAGTGGTGTGAAATGATATAAGCGCTTGATATTACAAGGATAACATTCTAGAATCCTTCAGGGATTCTGGAATGTTTCCCTGAATCCTTGAATGCTTATTTAACGAGGATAAATATATCATTTCACATCAGCAAGGATAGCATTATAGTACTACAGTTCTACAGTACACAGATCAAGAATTATACAATTGTTCTCGACTTGAATTCTTCAGTTTTAAGATTACAAATTAAATTTATATTGTAAAGCTGTGGAAGAAATAAATGTATATAATAATTTAGCTACGATCCCGTAAATAAACAACAGTTAAATAAAATTAATTTATATATTTCACTCTACAATTAATCATTTTATTTTGGCATCTTTCCATTCACGCAGTACGTATTTATTTCCGGTAGTGTACGTTTGTATGAAAACTCTTTAATCCGAATGAAAGACGATGCATTAAACGATGGCTTTGATATTTAAATTTGCTCGTTCGTACGTCTGTTTGTCTGTCCTCGAACAGAAGATTAAATAAAATGCTCATCAGAGACCTGTTTTTCACTAGTAGCGAACAACAATAGATGTCAGAAAAGTATTGTTATTCATCGCAAGTATGGTTTCCTTTGACGAAATTACATAGGTAGAAGGCATCTCTATAAGAAATCGAAACCCTATTTAGGGGGTTAGACACGAAAATGAGGAAAACTTCACGTGGGTAAGGCGCGAACCCGCGACTAACCTACCAGTGTTTAGTGGTTTAATCCACTCGGTCACCGGTGAGCGCTAATTTAATTACAAATGTCCTTGGTTAATTTCAAAATGGTTCCCTCGTGGCAATTTTAAATAAACTGAGATAATACAAAATTTAAACACGTAAATTTACAAGAGTATTTTACATTAATTTACATTTAAATTACTGTAAAAATCCAAAAATGTTTGTTACTTTTATGGATGAAATTGCATTTTTTTTTTAACAATTTGTAATGGAAATTTAGTCGAAATAAAAAGATAAGCCCATACAAAAGTGTTATTACATAATACCTCGCGCTGTTTCTTGTCAAACTTGTCATTCGGTGACAATTTATCAAAGTATTGTGTACCGTAATCCGTTTTTCGCAATAAATTTATTGTGTTTTTTTCTCATAAATTTCCATTGTTTACGAGGTAAATCCGTAATAATTATTGTAATAAATGAAAAGGTAAGTGTATTTATTGTACAGTACCTCGTTCAAAAAGAATGAATGCAGAAAAGTAAATTTAAATTTTAGTACGATCCGAACCCACGTCTTGCAGTTTAGTTTGTATCTCTTAGGCGTGGGTTCGAATCTCATTTAGATTTAACACCTAAATAGGATCCATTTCTTATGAAAATAAATAATAAAACTAAGCCTACTCTCTCAGAACGAGATCTGAACCCACCGCCTTAAAGATCTGGATACGGTCAGAACCATCATCTTGATAATCTAGGTAGGAAATGTATCTTTTTCTCCTTTTTTTCTGGCTAAAATTCAGAGCTATGGATGTAAATATGTTTTGCATTAAATGAGGTCCGAACCTCATCCTTACAAATACAGACAGAAATATGAATTAAACTCTTGTGAGGTCGAAAACATCCTTCAATGAATGCAAACTGCGTGATAAAGCCACTAGGATCCGAACCCACGCCCCTTAAATGGGCGTGGGTTCGGATCCTAGTCTGTAACAATCCTACTTTTACAGTCTTTCTTTTGAATAACATGTAATTCTAGATGTTATTTGTCAGTTTATAATTATTCTAGAATTAATTATTTTTCAACTAACGATTTGCAATCCCTAAGAGACCCTCTAATGCTTTAAAAGGGATCAAATTACTTGAAAAAAATCATCCCTTTCGATCCATTTATTCCATTTAAAATTAATAAAACTTATCCAGAATAAATATAAGTGTCTGCGAAAGGATTAGGGGGAAACTTTAAGTATCAATTAAGGTCATTTGTCAACCGAAAAGTTTGGGTGGGGCCCTAAAAATGTCCTAGATAACCTCTAAATAGAAGAGCCTGTCCAAGCAGATAAATAAGTGATAACCGATGAAAGGGATGAACTTCGCTATAACCTCATTCGATACGTCACACATGTCACTAGTTTTGATTCATTACGAACCGATCGACAAACAAACAGGCTAAAAATAATGATTTCGTTACGTGAAATTTGCAAAAATAACCGTCTACAACAACAGACAATTAGACAATTATCTGTGGGTTAAAGGGTGAATGACAGGAAGGGGTGAGTAATGATGAGAATTTCCGTTATTTATACGTGAACGGAAGACAAGTGAAAGCTTCCACAAATTCTACCCTCTCCAAACTTTCATTATTTAATGGTTTTTAATAGTTATAAATTAATTAAACCGTAACTGTAAAAGTCCAATTCTGTGTTCGTAAAGAGGGAGGAAATACATCGTTCAATGCCCAATTAGGGGGTCCAAACGGGGTTTAAACACTAAATATTGTTGTACATTTGTTAAAAATGCAACTATTAAGCTCTTGCTCACGTGATTTGATAAGTATTAAGTGTCTACAAAATTTCCTGTACCATAAATCTTTACCTCTTTGAACAAGGAACATACCCAAAACACTATCAACACATGAATCAAATACTATGATAAATTGTCGTTTGTCGTGATTAAGAGATGCAAATTTTATCTATGAACAGGATATTCCAGTGATAAACGGTATTAGAAATATTATAGAACGTGGGTTCGGTTCTATCTCTAGCAAGCATCGATTCTCTTTAAAAGGGATAGAGTTTCGTGTGTTATAAATAGCATATTCGAGCATAAATATAAAGAAATAAAAGCTAGGCACTGTTTACTGTATCCTTCAGTTACCAAATTAAGGTAGGACCACCTAAAAATATCAAATTTCTAAGCCAGAAATCCGAGGAATTGAGATCAAGTGATGCTGGGGGTTATAGGAAAATGTCTACTGATGACACACATATTGATGCACCAGTACAAAGATTTTGACTTAAATTACGCAAAATTTATAATAATTTCTATAATTAAACTATTATTTTAAAGCATTCTATAATAAAATATATTCTAGTAAATTATTTATAATGTTTTTCTACATTACCACTGTTTAGTGGTTTAATCCACTCGGTCACCGGTGAGCGCTAATTTAATTACAAATGTCCTTGGTTAATTTCAAAATGGTTCCCTCGTGGCAATTTNCATATTTTTCTTTATACTATTGATATATTATTCTTTTAAGTAGCATGTTAGAATTTTTTTATGATACTCTATTTGAATTTTTTTTATAATGAACTATTACTTTAAATTTTGATTGTTTCTCTTAAAAGTATTTTTGAGTACATAACCTACAGGTTATCTATGTTTAGAAGACAGTTTGAAAGAGGATGTGAGTTATAACTCAATTTTAAATTACAATCACAAACTCATGACTATGAACAAATGGCTTTCTCAAAAGATGCAAGATATATGATGGGTCTGTGCAAAGATTTTATTTTTGTTATGATAATTTTCTGCAAAGTATTTATTGTTGTAGTTTATATACACAAAAATATACAACCTACTTAAGCTCTGTAACCCAACCACTCGCTCGCGACCTACTTGTCTAGTTTTATCTAGAATCATATTCTAGAGTAACATTTCTCTCGTTGACGTAACGAAAGAGGGTCAATAACTGCATTAGATGAGAAAACGGCTACAGGAAATTAAAGAATTTTGTGCTAAACGTAACCGTTACGCGTTAAAAGAAGCTACGATTTACACACTATACAGTAGAGTTACGAGCCCAAATTTAGTCGTGTTACGATCTTTTTCAAAAGAATATTCTCTCTGAATTACATCTAAAACACAATTTTCTTACAGTTTGATACATAAATATAACTGTTACGCTCTAAAAGAAGTATCAAAATGCCTTAAGTTACGCCATTTTAGAAGAATTATGAGCCAAATTTACTCACGTTATTGATCCTTATCATAACGTGTAACACGATCTTACTGATTGGCACTGTTACGCACTAAAAAAGGAAGTCAACAGCAGCATTTTAAACACGTTACGACGTTTTTTCAGACGATATTCTACAATATTATTAGGCAAACGTAACGGTTACGCGTTAGATTCGCACAGGAAAAGCAATTAATTAATGTTAGAAAGTAGAACTCGTCACACGTGTAACGAAGAGAAGCTGTGACATTTAGTGGATTGTTAACAATCCTGATAACCAGGTGAAGTTGACAGACGTAACAACGTGCCAAACAATCGAGAGTAAAACAAACGTTAATGAAAAGATCACCTCGACCAGAAAACAATGAAAAAACACCACAAAAAGATACAGGGAAAAAAATACCTATTTTCGGGGTTGTCTCTTCTGCAGCATCTAAAATTAAATATCAACAAAAGGTCCCAAAAATAAAGATTTAATTAACCTTATTTCCAAAGGTCAAAGTTCGTATAACGTGATTAAAAAAATTGTTTTGAAATTAATTTATATAAAATAGAATATTGGCCAATTTAAAAAGACTTGTTTTATGTTTTTTTTTTTTTTTCTGTAATTATTTTACCAGTTCGTTCGTTTGTCTGCCCACCCGATACGTTAGAAACTAATAGATTAAACTAAGATTTTTTAAAGGAAAGTTTTTCAAGGATAATTTCCGAAGAACGACACGAGAATTTCATTTGTAAAAAGTCTAAAAACAAAAATATATATATATAATAACTCTTAAAGGATTAAGTTCTTTCTTCAGAAATTATCCTTGAAAACTTTCCTTCAAAGAAAAAACATCTAAGAAAACGATACAGGAACAATGAACTCGTGTGCCAGACTCACACAACAGGATACAATGAACTCTCCCAGTATCCCAGCAACAGGATAAATCACGGAGAAGCAAAGAATAAGATAATAAAAACATGGATAATTTATTTAAAAAACATTTTTGTCAATTAGAATTTATACAAGTTCCAGAAAAATTCTAGAAGAATGTCGCGTAATCGGATGTTACACTTGGTGTGCCTTCTAGTGAAAGATTTTATGAGAAAAAAACACTACTTCTATGTGTAAATTACACCGAAAACTTCAAAAAAAAAAACACCATAGTTACGAACTCTAACGTGAATTTTTTTTTTTTTTTAGATTTTTATAGAAAAAAAAAGTCCATAAAACGCAGTTACGTAAGAGTGCAGTTGAAGTGTCTACGATGAAATTTATTGTGTATTACGGAGTGATTGTGACTTATTGATTTTATGGAAGTTCCAAATCAAAATATACACACTTCGTTCTTTTATATCACATCATTTATGTCTTGTGGTGTGAGGTTTCTTGTCTTTTCTGTGTTAATTTATTATTACGTTGTATTAAATCGAGTGTATTTTATGTATTGTTTGCGTGATACGTTGGTTTTGTATGTGATTTGAGTGTTTATGTTACGCTTCAAAGCTGTGAGTAAGTGTTACGATGCTTCTGCAGTGTGTTTATGTGACACTTCAGTGCAAAGTTAAGCGTTTATATTATCTTTTATGTATATTCATTACATACAATATTTACACCATGTTATTATTGTATTGTATACTGCTTCGTAATAAGTTCCTATCTCAGACATAATATCTTCTCATAAGTAAACACGTGTTATACCATACCCCCTTAAACACACACAGAAAATAAAAAAAAAGGAAAGTAATACAGCTGGACATTGCCTTAATTCAACAGAAACATTTTTCTTTTCATTTACTTTGTCTCCACGAAATTAACCGTGGAGCACAAAAGAACACCTCACGAGTGAGAAGTGTTCTTTTGTGCTCCACACTTCAACGATAAAGATTGGCTCAAACCTTCATAAATAATACAACTCCCTCTCTTAATATATATATCGAATAACACCCCCAAAAAATCTGGTGTTTCCATTATATTTTTTGAATAAATAACACTGTACTCTGTGTTCAACCGGGTTAAGTGCAAGGTAAATACATCATATAATAATTATTATTACGTATGTTATTTTTCTGTGTGTTACGTCATAGAACGCGTGAAATTTTTACGTGTTTCCTGTGTAATCGGCTTTATTTATTAATTCTTTTATCCAATAGGAATGCAAGTTAATGGAGAAGGGGTATCTTTGCTTGTTTCCTAATAATTATGTAATTGTAGAAGAGGATCTATTTCTGTGTTACATATTTCATCTAAAAATATATAAAATATTGATCTTAATCTTTAAAAAAAAAATCGAAACTTAACATTGTATTTCCTTTTTTTTATTTGTTACAAGGGGAGAAAGCTTGGCTGTGTTTCTTTTTTCTATATAGAATGTGTACAAAACAGATTATTTCCTGTGTAGAAAAGTCTATTGTGTACATATTTTGTTGGAAATTTTTCAATTTTTATCCAAAAAAAATCACCCTAAAAACCTAAAATGTCAACGTTTCTTTATTAAAAAGATTAAGAAATAAGTGCAAACAACACTAGAAAAAACACAATGTAGATAGAGGCGAGTACGTTCCGTATGTCTGAACACAATGAGCTTCCTCTATCGCTATTATTAAAATAATAGAAATCGTTTAAAGTAGCGTAACATATACATCAAAGTGAAGTTTCTCAATACGGTGTAGACGTTTTCGAATCGAATTTAAAAATAAATCAATTAATTTAATTTATTTTTTTGAATTATGCTAGTGTTTGTTCTCGCATTGTACAATTTAAACATGGCGGAAGTAACCACTTATATTAGTTAATTGGTCCATGAACTACTTTATAAAAATCCTCCATTTTTTTTTTGGATTTTTTTACGTTCAAGGACGGAGGATTTACACGAAATATATCCAATTTAAAATGGTTAGAAACCCGATCAATGCTGTTCTAATTATATAGATTTTTATCTTAAATCGTAACATAAGTTACGCTGTTTTTTTTAGGTATATACATTAATTCTATCTTGTTTACTTTATATAAAATTTATAATGATTTATCTATTATTATAGTAGTATTACGCCTTCTTACGTTAGACTTATAGCGTAACAACTATGTTACGTGTATGTAAACTCATATATTATCTATGGACATGTTTACTTTAATGATTGCTAAGTTATTCCTAAGCGTAACAACTATATTAAATGCACGTATATAGGCTATATACGTTACATCATTTCAGAATCGTAACATAAGTTACGTTGTATATATATATACAATTTTAATTTATATATGTAAATAATTTATTAACTATTAGTTACGATTAATTAATTGTTACGGCATTGTTACGCTATGTTACGCATTTATATAACGTAACAAATGAAATATACGCGTGTAAATGTATACATTTTTAACGGCGTTACGCTTAAAATATGTATTATACATTTTCTAACGATAAAGTAACGCGTAACCTCACAAAACTAGTTCACAATGAAAGAAAGCGTAACGTAAGTTACTCGTTTTATACATGTACACATTCCCATATACTGTATACTGTTACTATTAGGCTAATTTATTAATTGTTACACCTCTATTAAGTGTTACACTTAGGAAATATATATATATTTTATGTTACAACGAGGAAAAAGAAATCACGTAACATAATAACAGGATCTACGGCTTTCCTTTTAGCAAAGGAACTAACTGTGATAGGAAGGTCGTCTGTTTGTCTGGACGTATTTGTGGTAGTATTATTTTCCTTTCTGAAGAAACTTGATAGATAAACAAGGAAATGTGCGTAAATTGAAAGGTGCTTTTATGTTTAGTTGTGTTATCTTTTGTAGAATTTAAAAGATTTTAAACTTATTTATTATTTTTTTAAAGCTTTCATTGGCCGAGAGAGAGTCTTTTTTTAATCATAACACTTGAAATCTTACAACTATTATATGAAGTGTCCAATGGGAAATTACTCTTGTGATGTATTTTTAAACTATTAATAAACGACGATTACTTCTAAGAAAACTATTTTTGTTGTTACTATGTTATTAATGCTTTGAATCGTATTAAAGGATCGCTAATGGCGTTAAATCCTTGCTTTAAGCACTCGTTAATGGCTAAAAAGTCTTTGTATTAAGGATTGTTAATGGCTAAAAAGTCTTTGTATTAAGGATTGTTAATGGCTAAAAAATCTTTGTATTAAGGATTGTTAATGGCTTTAAATCCTTGTATTAAGCACTCATTAATTAATGGCTTCGAATCCTTGTACTAAGAATTGTTAATGGCTTTGATTCCTTGTATTAAAAACTCATTAATGGCTAAAGGATCTTTGTATATCAAGTATTCATTAATTGCTAACGAATTCCTGTATTAAGGATTATTAATGGCTTTGGATCCTTGTATTAAGGATTATTAATGGCTTTGGATCCTTGTATTAAGGATTATTAATGGCTTTAGCTCCTTATATTAAGGATTATTAATGGCTTTGGATCATTGTATTAAGGATTATTAATAGCTTTGGATCCTTGTATTAACAACTCCTTAATGGCCTTAAATTCATGTATTAAGGACTCGTTAATAGTTTCAAATCATTGTAATAACAACTCATTAATAACTTCAAGTCCTTGTATTAAGGACTCATTAATGGCTTCGAATTAATGTATGAAGGATTCATTAATGGCTTTGAATCCTTGTCTATGGATCATTAAAAGCTTGC
The DNA here is from genome assembly GCF_000671375.1 of Centruroides sculpturatus. Lineage (NCBI taxonomy): Eukaryota > Metazoa > Arthropoda > Arachnida > Scorpiones > Buthidae > Centruroides > Centruroides sculpturatus. Next base: position 6,429 of record NW_019385128.1, on the reverse strand, counting down.
ATATAACGAAGATCAGCTATTAACGACTGTGAATATTTGTATACAAATCTTTAAATCTTAATACATAATGAGATTAATTAATAGTCTTAAATCCTTGTTAAAACTATTAAAACGTCATTTACAGCTTTGAATCTTCATTTATAAATCGTTAAAGGATTTGAACCTTTACATAAACAAGATTCAACTACTTAGAAGTCATTAACAACAGTCAATCCTTGCCTATTACATACAATAAGATTCATTGAATCCTTGTCGTAATTATTGAGAGTTTGTTTATATTTAAGAATCCTTTCATAAAAATATTAATGGCTTTGAATTGTCATCTTTCAATTGTTTAGGATTTAAATGACTTTACATCTTTGCAATTATTAATAAGGATATTTAATCATTAATTAAAACGTCGTATTAAAGAATCATTAATAAATAAATACCTTTCGTTTAGATCGTTAAAGACTTTAAAACCTTGCATATACTAAATCCTTAATAACAATTAATAAAAAGTCCTTTATGGCTTTGAATCCTTGCCTAAATGATTAATGAACCCCTTTATTATTCTAATAAAGCTTTAAATCCTTAATTGCAATTATTAAAAAAGCCCTTTAGTCAAGGATTCAAATCTATAAAGGACTTTTTTAATTGTAATTAAGGATTTAAAGCATATTATTCATAGTTATTAAAAAATCATTTAGGCAAAGATTCATTAAAGGTCCTTTTAAGTTTACATATTAAGGATTGTTTATTAGAATCCTTGAAGATCCTTAAATCTTTGTTAGAATCACCGTTATAACTTCGATTCTTTACCTTTAATATTTAAAAATCCTTGCATAGGAATCGTTAATTAATGACTTTCGATCCTTGCACGTAGTCATTAAAAACCCATCCTTACCCTGTTATTTACATCTATGAATCCTCGCATACAATAAAATTACACGAGAATTATTAACAACACTAAATGCATTCCTTTAGTTATTAAAAGGACTGTTAATTCCGCTTATTAAGTAAGTATACCCATTGTTAAAGCATCGAATCCTTGCGTGTAATTAAGAGTCAATCCTCCTTCACTTTCATTAAAGTGATCCACACTTAATTCTTTACATTACACATGACGTTAACACCAGGTACGAACACACGTTTTAATAATAAGGTATATAGAAAATAGGGGGTGACGTACTCACCATGTGTCACGTACGAGCGCCAGAAGGGGGTGAGACATGTCATGTGACTTAAACACAAGCAACGACAAGACCTCACTCGATCGCATCCCGGACGTCTCTGAATCTCTGGTTTCTCGTGCACGACGGTTACGACAACTTCCCGTGCAGCACCTACCCTGTGACGTCACACGGCTTTTATCTATTTTTCTATCCGGCGGCGTACACGTTCTCCCATAATGTGCTTTGTATTAACGTTTTAAAAAATTTATTCTCTCGTCCCCCTCTTAATTAAACAATACGCCGATAACAATTATAATACCTTACCGAGAAATTTCTCTTATATTGTTTGGAGGGATATAAAAATTGCTCGTGCGACAGAAAAAATAATCGGTATGGCCGTTTCCTCGTAGGAAATCTTTTCTTATCTGCCGTCGGAGAAGAAATTGCTGGTCGGCATTTACTAAAAAAGTGTTTTTAAGATAGGAACAATGAGTTTCTCAACCGGTAGCTCGCGAGCTACTGATATGTATATTTACATAATTACGTTCGAGTAAGGTTGGGAAATTGTTGTGTATTTCTAATATAATTCACGGAATTTTAAGTTCCTCTAAAAGAAATCGCTTGTTTGATGTAACAATTTTTGTTCGGGATTGTTAGAATAAGAGAATTTTAAGGTGCTAACAATTAGTTACTCAACCAATAGCTCGCGAGCCACTCATATGTATATTTACATAATTTTACTGGAGTAAGGTTGGGGAATCTTGTTTATTTCTAATATAATACATACAGTTTTAAGTTCTTCTAAAAGAAACGTAACAATTTCTATTCTGTATTAATAAAATTGGAAAATTTTTAAGGCACTAATAACTTAATTCTCAACTGGTAGATCGCGAACCCCAAGACACATTCATAAATAATGGGATGTTTTTTAAACATGAGAAAGGTTGAAGAGCCGTTTCTACAAGGGCGTTGTTTACAGATAAATAAACCGATTTTACGGCATATAAAAGAAAAGAAGATTATTTATTTTTATTATCATTTAAAATTATTTATTCTCTTTTATATTTTATTTAAAAAAATATAAAAGATAATTGATCGGAAAATACGACAGAACTAATGGATTTCTCTAGCTCTGTGTACATATTTGAGTTGGTTTATGAGAGATTTTGTTCGATTTTTCTGTACAAACGTAAAAGAAATTATTCAGAAGGTATAAAAGAATGGATAAATATTCTATACAAAGTTAAAATTAAACAGAATAAAGTAAATGTATCAAGGTGAAATGATTGTATTTGTGATGAGCTTCACCATTTATTGTTATCTGAAGTCACTCGTGACAGATTTTCCTCCATTTTCCTTGTGATTTTTCTAATGTCGTCAATGAATTAATGGTCTTTAGTGTTAAATTTATAGATAAAAAACACTTCTGTACTGTAATTTTCCGTATGTGCCCATTGTAATTCCTGAATTAACAGTTTTAATGCTTAATCCTTCGAAAGTTAACCATAGAAACTGCATTTTTAAATATACCTGTGTTCTGTATTATTAATATATAACTAGTTTAAATAGTTGTGGGTTCAGTTCAGTGTTTTGTTTCTTTTTGTTTAGGCAACGAAAGGCCTTCCAAGAGGGCCTTTCTATGAGAAACTGGCCCCTCTTTTTGGTCGAGGGGATTCCTTCCGGTTTGGACCTTCTATGAGAAACTGTCCCCTCTTTAAGTTCAAGGAGATGCCATCCGGTTGGGACCTTCTATGAGAAACTGGCCCTTTTGGTATTACTAACATGAAGAAAACCCGGAAAACTCCACATGGCCAGCCCGTTTGCGAGGCGCGAACCCACGACTACCAGTTCAGTGGTTTTATCAACTCGGCCACTGATAGAGAGATTGAAATGCTGAGGACTTTCTATGGAAAACTGGCTTGAATTTAGCATTAAACACGTGAAGAAAACACGCGGCCATCCCGTTGGTGAGGCGCAAACCCACGCCTCACTACGGCACTCCATGGCTTTATCCACTCGCCACTGGTGGGCCTAAAAATGAAAAAAACTTCAGTCCATTTTTCTACAGTTTTTATGATATAAAAACTAATTTTTTAAACAATTATTTTCAAGTAGAAGCGACACTTAAAAAACTTAAAAATTAGCTTACTTCAAGGATCATTTTAAGGTTAGACGAAAGAAAGAAAAAAAATTTCATTAATTAATTAATTTTAAAAATTTAATTAAGAAATTGTTGTTTCCTTTTTAAAATGATTTCTGCTTTTGTGAGCCAAGAATTTTTTTCAGTCTTCAATTTCAAAATAATAATAATAATAATAATAATGCAATCGATAAACTTGACTAGACATGTATAAACAAGTCAGACTTCGTTTAATTTTGTTTTCTTCAAGCAAATTTAATATATTATCGAGAGAATTCATAAATATTCTTCTTAAGAAACTATTAAATACATTAAATGTATTATTTTTCTTAAAATATATATATTTTTTTCAATTTTCGAATTAAAAATTCAGTTATTCTTGAAAACTTTAAAATTTAAGTATTTATTTTTATAATTTTTTCTTGTTTTTTATTCTTTAGGGCCCCGTGGACACGAGCTGATCAGTGTTCAGCGGATAAAACCACTGAATATAAAATCATAGCTCGTTGAGGTCGCGGGTTCGCACCTCATCAACGATTTAGCCACATGTCTAACGACCAAAATACGGGCCAATTTCCAGTAGAAAGTCCTCAGTAAGTAGGTAGATCCTCACCTAAATAGAAGCAAGTTTTCCATCGGAAGACTTGCTCCTATGACAATCCTCCCGGGAGGCATCCTCCTCGGCGCGTTGCCTTGTCTTATTCTATGTAGAATTTCTATTCCTATGAACTCTAATGGGACATCTTTGTCAGGACCATTTGCGGGTTCAGTCAGGTGCTCAATGGGGCAAATGGGGCTTAACATATTCGGGACCATCCATCGAAAAATTCCTAGTTTCTCGCTTAGTGGGCTGTAAAGTGTGAAGATCCTTTACCTGGATCCTCATTCCCTTTCTATGTAATGAGCGTAATTGGATGAAAAATAGATATAATATCTTATTATAACCATTAAATGGATGCCAAAGAGCAGAAGTCCTTACAATAGATATGAAATAATCCATTTACCATCCATTATATCGAAGGTTTTTACATGGATCCTTACTTTTTAGCCATACAATGGATATAACTGAAAAAAAACCTGATGGAAATATGCTTTAATTAATTGCTCTAAATATTACAATACAGTCGACCCCCCTATAATTACGGTCCCTATAATTACGATTCCTATAAAACTACCAAAAATTATACGTACTTTGGAAATGTTGAGTCGGATTAGTGTAGAATCGATTAATTTTATGGAAGAAAACCTTTCAATCAGCCGTAGTCCGTAAACTTGACACGTGTCGGGCTGTGATTGGAACGACTTGTAAGAAATCGGATTCCTAATAAATTGGAACGTATCTATATCTTATAGGGGGGTCGACTGTATTTTAATTTTTATGCCATTAAAATTAAGCATAATTCAACTTAATTAATTGTAATTAGTCTGAGTAGTTTGCAATCTACCGATTGAAAAGTCCCATTTGTTTTATGATGTCGATTTATTTATTGCACTGCCATCTACCGGAAAAATTTTCAGTAAGAATTTAGTATTTAGTCTTTAGTTATGAGATTAAAACTTCTCATCGAACAACGAAAATAATAATTATTTTAGTTATAAATAATAATAATTATTTTAATTATATTAATTATATTTCTAACGAAGCTGATCCGAAAATCCAAGACGGAAGCGACGAAGGTGAGTCGCACGCGCTACCTTCGTCACTTCCATTACGTCGACAAAATGCGCCGTTCTGATTGGTGGAAATATATATATATATTTTTTTCTATGGAGGAAAAGCTCGATATCGTGATGGACTTCCGGAGCCATTCTCAAAACGGAAACATCGTCACTAATGACGTGAAATTCGCGTGGCTTTTCGCGCCTCGATGACGAATCTCCGTGTGAACTGACCTTTTAAAGTGAGCAATTCGTGTTTAACAATTTGTACTTTATAACAGTTCACTCCTGCTAAACCGGCCTCTCAGCAATCCGGCATATGCACGTTCCGCTAACACGAAAATGTCAATCAAGTGCCAGACGTTGCACCATATTACATGCCGAAAGGTAAAAGGTCATTCATTCATCTCTGTTTAGTTTCCACACTTTCTGTAATCCGGCACGCCCGCTAATCCAGCCGGATTAGCGAGTGTCTGATATTGTCTAAACAACGTTAAAAGTTTATTTATCCTTAAAATGAATACTACAGTATGTATTTATTGAATAACAGGTCAATGAATAACTAATTATGCATAGAAAACTATCAAGTAATGTAATATACAGTGAAGTTCCAGTGAATATATCTAAAAATAGCCATAGATAAATATACAATTTTCAAATCCAGCTGACATGGAAAATGTTATAACTGTGTGAAGGAGTGAAGAGGTGTATAAACAGCATATTTATAAGTCAATAAACAATACACTTCTATATATATAGGCCTACATGCACTCTCTTTACATACCTGTAACCCTTTTTGCTCATCATCATTCAACACAAACATAACATTTCTTATATCAACTGATAGGGAGGATGCTATAGATGATAAATAATGCAAATACAAATAAATATTACTTGTCTATCTATAGAAATTAGCATTCTACACACCTAACAAGTGATGTTACTGAATGTTAAAATTTGAAATGTTCAAGATAAAATCACTAGAAGTAGAATTAATGATAAAAAATACTAAAGTTTAAAGTACAGTAGACCCCCCCTATAACGCTTAGATACGTTACACGCTAATCGAATTTTACGTTGTAGGAACGATTAAATACACGAGCCAATCGCAGCCCGATAGGTGGAAACTTTACAGACTAAGGCTGTTCGAAAGGTTTTCTTCTATAAAATTAATCGATTCTAGACTAATTCCACTCAACATTTCCAAAATACGTATAATTTTTTGGGAATAATCCGTATAAACTATGCTATAAACAAAAAATTATAGGATTACTTACCGAGTGTGTACCGTTCGATTATGTCGTTGCTTAAAGCTGGTTTTCATCGCGGAACAGCACATTAAACTGCGGCCGCGATTTCTAATAACGAATTTTTGGCAGAAAAATAACTTGACCTTTGGAGACATCATTAATATAAATAATTTTTATGGACGTTGAATAAGAAGTGTTTCTTTCACAAGAAATGTATAAAATTAGT